>NC_051862.1:3828856-3878856 GCF_015732765.1 Culex quinquefasciatus
AAGTGTTCTCAATGAACATGATTTCGAATAGGAAAACGGAATGAATTTTCGGATTCTAAGCAAAATTTTCCACTAAGAAAAGGTGAATTGAGTTTGTAAATAATAAATAATATGTTTGTAAGTACAAAATAATATGTGTTTTTGAAACATAATTCCATTTTTTTTAAAATTTATTAGCATTTTCGTTTTCAGTTTAAAATGCAATATGAATCGATAATTTAATTACCAAAACTAATTTCAACGAATTTTAGGCAAAATTCTGACGTTTTTTTTTTATTTTTACCTAAAATTTATATGTATTCTGTTAAAAAGCTTAGAAACTAAGTCAACTTAATATGAAATTTATTTATTTATTAAACTCAACTAAATACTTTTTAAATTTATTGTTGGTACATTTCACGTAAAAAAAATTGAATGCATTAAATCTGATTCAAAGTTACTCTGGAATTCAAAAAAATTCAACGCGACTGTTTGTAACTTTTTTTTTCAAGAATAGTGCATGAACCTTACGTGGCCTACCCTAGTACATGTTTTAAAAATTATAATCTTGAAAAAAAAACCTTACCATTTGGAAAATATTTAAAATCTAAATTCAAATCCTATCAATCTCACCCCGATTTACGGAACATTACAATTTTTTGATAAAGTGCACCGTTTAAAAGTTTATTTTTATCTGAAGGTTCTTGTCTTTTGATTTTTTTTTTCAATTCCTGGAAATATTTTTTCGAAAAGTTTAGAAAACTATCAATTCAATTGCCTGATAGACATTGAAGATTGGACTTCTGGTTGCTGAAGTACAAAAAAAAAGAAACAGGAAAATTTTAGCTCTAAGTCTCATCCAGTAACCTCTAATTTTCTAGTATCAAAATCTCAAAAACCAATGAACCTATTTTCAATGTTAAAAAATGAAACATAAAATTTTAAAGATCTTTTCGAAAAAAAAATATTTATAATTTTGAAATCTAGACTGTTTCGAAAAGACATTTAAAAAAATATTCAATATTACGCCCTTTTGAAATGTTAGAGTTGAATGTTTCTAATGTGACAAGACCACGTCAATTTTATTCACATCGAAGTAAACCATGCAAATTGTTGAAATAACGGAAATCAGGTCACCTGATCATCCGCTCAAAGTCAAAGGCACGCGTTTAAACCTCTTCATTGATCAAACAACAACCAGAAATCTCAACCACGACCAAGCTAAGCATCAAAATGATGATGTAAAGCAGCACCTGAAAAAATCTAAGAAAAAAGTTCAAGATGGTATGTCAGAGACATAACCGAAAGACATAGGACCAAACAATTTGAATGAGTTTTTGCTGGATTGCTTTGCTGGATTGCTAGTGAAATCAGGAATAAGATTATTTTATTTTGTTTCATAGATTTGTCGGCAAAATTGTCATAAATGTTCCCCCAAGGTGAACCTTCCATGAGGGCACCGGCAACTCCAGGTTGTGGCCACTACTGTCGAAATGGCCATTTGCAGGATCAATATCAAAACTATGAATTTTGATACCCATATTGCCACAACTCGTATGTTTCGGTTAATGTAACCCCGGGCCCCGGGAACCGGCTTTGAGGGCATCGGCCACTCCAGGTTGTGGCCACTACGGTCGAAATGTCAATTTTCATGTTCAGTATCAAAAACCATGAATTTTGATACCCATATTGCAACAACTCGTATGGTTCTGTAAATGTCCCCCCAGGCCCCGGGGGAACCTTCTTTGAGAGCAGCGGCCACTCCAGGTTTTGGCCACCACTATCGAAATGGCCATTATCATGTTCAGTATCAAAAATCATGAATTTTGATACCCATATTGCCACAACTCGTATGGTTCTGTAAAAGGCCCTCCGGGCCTGGGGGGAACCTGCTTTGAGGGCACCGGCCACTCCAGGTTGTGGCCACTACTGTCAAAATGGCCATTATTATGTTCAGTATCAAAAACCATGAATTTTGATACCCATATTGCAACAACTCGTATGGTTCTGTAAATGTCCCCCCAGGCCCGGTAGAACCTTCTTTGAGAGCAGCGGCCACTCCAGGTTTTGGCCACCACTATCGAAATGGCCATTATCATGTTCAGTATCAAAAATCATGAATTTTGATACCCATATTGCCACAACTCGTATAGTTCTGTAAATGTCCCCCAGGCCTCGGGGGAACCTGCTTTGAGATCACCGGCAACTCCAGGTTGTGGCCACTACTGTCGAAATTGCCATTATTATGTTCAGTATCAAAAACCATGAATTTTGATAACCATATTGCCACAACTCGTATGGTTCTGTAAAAGGCCCTCCGGGCCTCGGGGGAACCTGCTTTGAGGGCACCGGCCACTCCAGGTTGTGGCCACTACTGTCGAAATGGCCATTATTATGTCCAGTATCAAAAACCATGAATTTTGATACCCATATTGCAACAACTCGTATGGTTCTGTAAATGTCCCCCCAGGCCCGGGGGAACCTTCTTTAAGGGCAGCGGCCACTCCAGGTTTTGGCCACCACTGTCGAAATGGCCATTATCATGTTCAGTATCAAAAACCATGAATTTTGATACCCATATTGCAACAACTCGTATGGTTCTGTAAATGTCCCCCCAGGCCCGGGGGAACCTTCTTTAAGGGCAGCGGCCACTCCAGGTTTTGGCCACCACTGTCGAAATGGCCATTATCATGTTCAGTATCAAAAATCATGAATTTTGATACCCATATTGCCACAACTCGTATGGTTCTGTAAAAGGCCCTCCGGGCCTCGGGGGAACCTGCTTTGAGATAACCGGCCACTCCAGTTTGTGGCAACTACTGTCGAAATGTCAATTTTCTTGTTCAGTATCAAAAACCATGAATTTTGATACCCATATTGCCACAACTCGTATGGTTCTGTAAAAGGCCCTCCGGGCCCCGGGGGAACCTGCTTTGAGGGCACCGGCCACTCCAGGTTTTGGCCACCACTGTCGAAATGGCCATTGGCATGTTCAGTATCAAAAACCATGAATTTTGATACCCATATTGCCACAACTCATATGGTTCTATAAAAGGCCCTCTGGGCCCCGGGGGAACCTGCTTTGAGATCACCGGCAACTCCAGGTTTTGGCCACTACTGTCGAAATGGCCATTATTATGTTCAGTATCAAAAACCATGAATTTTGATACCCATATTGCAACAACTCGTATGGTTCTGTAAATGTCCCCCCAGGCCCGGGGGAACCTTCTTTAAGGGCAGCGGCCACTCCAGGTTTTGGCCACTACTGTCGAAATGGCCATTATCATGTTCAGTATCAAAAATCATGAATTTTGATACCCATATTGCCACAACTCGTATGGTTCTGTAAATGTCCCCCCAGGCCTCGGAGGAACCTGCTTTGAGATAACCGGCCACTCCAGGTTGTGGCCACTACTGTCGAAATGTCAATTTTCATGTTCAGTATCAAAAACCATGAATTTTGATACCCATATTGCCACAACTCGTATGGTTCTGTAAATGGCCCTCCGGGCCCCGGGGGAACCTGCTTTGAGGGCACCGGCCACTCCAGGTTTTAACCACCACTGTCGAAATGGCCATTGGCATGTTCAGTATCAAAAACCATGAATTTTGATACCCATATTGCCACAACTCATATGGTTCTATAAAAGGCCCTCTGGGCCCCGGGGGAACCTGCTTTGAGATCACCGGCAACTCCAGGTTTTGGCCACTACTGTCGAAATGGCCATTATTATGTTCAGTATCAAAAACCATGAATTTTGATACCCATATTGCAACAACTCGTATGGTTCTGTAAATGTCCCCCCAGGCCCGGGGGAACCTTCTTTGAGGGCAGCGGCCACTCCAGGTTTTGGCCACCACTGTCGAAATGGCCATTATCATGTTCAGTATCAAAAATCATGAATTTTGATACCCATATTGCCACAACTCGTATGGTTCTGTAAATGTCCCCCCAGGCCTCGGAGGAACCTGCTTTGAGATAACCGGCCACTCCAGGTTGTGGCCACTACTGTCGAAATGTCAATTTTCATGTTCAGTATCAAAAACCATGAATTTTGATACCCATATTGCCACAACTCGTATGGTTCTGTAAATGGCCCTCCGGGCCCCGGGGGAAAATGCTTTGAGGGCACCGGCCACTCCAGGTTTTGGCCACCACTGTCGAAATGGCCATTGGCATGTTCAGTATCAAAAACCATGAATTTTGATACCCATATTGCCACAACTCATATGGTTCTATAAAAGGCCCTCTGGGCCCCGGGGGAACCTGCTTTGAGATCACCGGCAACTCCAGGTTGTGGCCACTACTGTCGAAATGGCCATTATTATATTCAGTATCAAAAACCATGAATTTTGATACCCATATTGCCACAACTCGTATGGTTCTGTAAATGTCCCCCCAGGCCTCGGGGGAACCTGCTTTGAGATCACAGGCCATTCCAGGTTTTGGCCACTACTGTCGAAATGGCCATGTTTCATGAGAACCGCCACATCATGGTAACTTCCACCGGTCCGCTTTTGTAAAAATTTCCTCCTTCTGCTGCTGGGGTTCTTCCTTCTGGTTGCTGGTCCTCTTCTTCTATTGGCTGCTGCTGCTTTGTCCTCCGCGCCGGCCCGATGTGCACAGTTCGAGTGCTCGTTCCAAAGTGACTTGCTTTTGCGGAATTTTCTGCTTATATAGCGGCACAGCCGGAGAACGGCACAAAAGGGGCGCGGCCTCGAATGCATACGCTCGCTCTGATTGGTCATCTGTCCGATTTGTACTGAAAAATTACTCATTTTGATTGCATGTTTTAAGTGCTTTAACTATGTTTAGTCAAACTTTCTATGTAGTTAAACGATAGCTGAAGTCTTCCCCTTTCGATTGGCGGTTCAACCGTCTGGATTAATTCACACGGAAAAAAGATATAAGCGTTCGAAATGTCCCCTTTTTTTGAACGCTCAAATGTGACGCTTTGGATCGAATTTCTGAACTGGCCCCCCAATATAGTAAGCAGAGACATAGTCCTATGTCAAAAACATCCCCTTTCAAAAAAACGCTCCTCGCAAGTCGTCAACAAACAGAAACCGACGAACGAGTCGCGAGATTCGCAAATTTCTCGAAAAGGTTAACACAACAAAAGCGCGTCTATTTATCTACTAAGCCAAGGTACAAGTCGGTCCGAAATATGACGAAGAAGACGGGGTCTTGCGTCTTGCGCTGCTGGTACACGGTGGTAAAGTATAATTGAATTCAGAGCCAATTATTTACCGCTTGTTTGCAAATTGAAACCGCATGAGCCCATAATTGACTGTTTCGGCTCTGTGACTCTGGTTGGACTTTGTGAGCAGTGAGACACTCCTTGGGAAATGTTGTCTGCTGTGGTGAGGGACAGGAATACCAACATTATTTAATTTTTAGAAGATTTTTTTACACTTCTTCAAAAGTCGATTCAAACAGCTTTGAGAAAAATACAAAAATGCATTTTTAGCAAAATTAAACAAAATTTTGATTTTCAGTTCAAACTGAAACACAAGAATTGATGCTAACCCACATTTCGAAGCTTAGAGTGAAACACAAAGAGCAGCTTCCAAGAGGGCTCCTTTCGGATCGTGTAGTAAAGGTCGTCGTCGAAGGTGCACAGCTTACAAGCCCGGCCGGTTGGCTGCACTTTACTGCAGCGATTTTGTTTATCCATTCAAATTTATGTATTAGGGCATATTAGAGACGCTGTTAGTTGCTCGTGCTCTGCTTAATTGCCGGTTGTTCACTTTGCACTCCTCTGAACCAGCCAGCCAGCCAGAATTCTTCTCGACTTTGAACCTCAACCTGCACGTGTATGGTATTCGAGCTGCTGAAGCAGGTTCTTCATTGAGTGACGAACCTGTCGCGACGGTGTGTCAATTTGCCGTTCAAGTTTAAATAATCACCGAACCTCGAAGGTCACCGTTCGTAAACTGCTGATTTGAACCGAACCGTGACAAGTAGGCCTTGCACGCTGCTTCTCGGTCCACCGTGAAGTCTTCAGCTCGACTCACCGCGCGCCTACTAGATGCGAGAAAGCGGCTACCGCAGAACAGGCCCCCACATCTAGGTCCAACGAATTCATTAAATCATAATTACTATTCGCATATACATATATTTGTAGTCGAAAGTTGAAACGAGCGCGCGCAACGACGCGCGAGCCCAGTTTAAATCACCGTCCATGACATAATTAAAGCGTCTATTCAAATCGGCGAACCACATGCTGTCGTCCTCTGCGTCGAGAAGTGTATGCTATGGTGTCGAGAACTTCCATTGTACACGCTGCAGAACATGAGAACGAAAAGTTTAGCAAGCCCGAGCCAGTCCAGACAGCTTCTTCTGATCTCGGACGCGGATAAGCAGGTCGCTAACGCGCGCCGGCCACAACTGCGTGTACCCACCTTTAACTTATTACATTATAATTGTTAGTTTATGCGACGACAGCGCCGTGGCCAAGCAGGCCACGGCATAAATCTCACTAATGGGGTGACAGATCGATGATATATCAATCTCTCTCATGGCCTGCTGAGGGTGAATTACGCGTGGCCACCGCGTAATTTGTACCCTTGGGGTGGAAATAAATGACCAGTAGCAGCAGTTCCAGCCTGGGCATGGCCTTCTTCGATCGCGTAAAGTTTCTAGAATTGGGTCTCACGAGCGCGCTGTACTATTTTTTAATGTCATAGATTTATATCGCACTTTGCGCGGGACTAATGGCCTATCTACAATCACTTAGCTTAGAAAATTTCACTTAGCTTAGGAATTTGAATCAATGGAAATGAAGCCGAGCTTCTACAATGGAAAAGTAATCAAATTAGAAACTGACGTATGGTTTGAAAAATTTCAAAATCTACGGTAAGTTGACGTTTCAATATCAAAGGTAAACAAACAACTGCATAGCAACGTATAACGTCATGATTCGAAATCCGGACACTTAGTAGCATATCATTTTTGTTATAGCTGGCAAAAAATCATGTAATAAGTTGGAAATGTAGAAATATCATCAGGATGTAGTATAAACAGTCAGTTTCAAGAAAATGCATGCAAAATATGTCTTTTCAAACAATTTTTCATCAGAATTTCAAAATTAAGATGACTTGTTGTGCTTCGAATCCCGGACACTGATGAAAGCTGATTCGAAATCCGGACACTTTTGCTTCGAATTCCGGACACTCGATTTTACTTATGAATCGCACAAATTTGGACTGAAATGTTAGTGAATGGCATTCTTTAGGTCTCAAATAAGCTGTTAACATCAAAACAATCGATAGTTTATATAAAAATTTGCTAGAATTTAAGGAAATCGTAACCATAAATTTTTGCTTTGGCTTCCCGGTGCTTCGAATGCCTATGAAATATTTCAAGTGAAATGTTTCGCATTTTTGGTAAACTTATAATTTTATTTTATTTAATTGTTTTGGCATTAACTACAGCGTTCAAACAAACTTTAAATGAAAGTTGATGTTGGAGTTCATCAAATAACACAGTTTTGGCATTCATAATGCGAACTTATATTCAAATAATTGGTAAAACAAAATGAAGTGTCCGGGTTTCGAAGCGTCCGGGAATTCGAATCATGACGTTATCAGCCCAGCAAAATTTCTAAGTTGATTGTGGATGACGGCCGTAAGTTGCGTACTTTCCTAAGTAACTACTTTACTTAGATGTTCTAAGCTAAGTGATTGTAGATAGGCCATAAGGTTGCTCAAGTTACGAAGTTTCCAAGTTTACGCACTCGGATTATGGTGTGGCAGTGGGATTGCCACCTGCAACGGCTTGTTTTGGGAGCATCGAAATGAGGAGTTGTAAAACAACAATTTGCTTCTGACTGCAGAACAGAAGTACCCACCAAGAAGATGTTTTATGGGGTCGCACTTTGTGGTGGAGATGAACTTTTCCAGCTCGGATGTTGCTCTTCAAATGGCAAGGTCGGTGGTGAATTAAAACTAGCAGGGTAGAACTTGCCATAAACATCTTTTTAGTTTGGTATTTTTGTCAATCTCTTCGCTTCTTGGCGTTGTTATATTGAGAAAATTAAAAAAAAAACTTCTTCTAACTCCTAACGACGTTTCGAATCTGGGTTTGGCGTAATCTCGGGATTAAAAATCTAGTCAGTAGTTAAATCTTAAATATTAATCATTGCACTGATATAGAATATATTCAAAAAATCTACAGCAGGTCCGTTTAAAAAATCATAATCATTTTTCAAAAATATTTAAAAGTTTTTTTTGTTTTTTATTTACTTAATTTTATTTGAATTTTTGAAAACGTATTTGCATTTTTTTAATTAAAAAAATTTAAATATTTTTTACAGTATTTCCCTAAACCATTTTTTAGGTGCAAAATCTAATTTGCAAATAAATAAAACTTTGCTCATTTTTTAATAAAGTACAAAAAAGCATTCAAAGTTAAATTTGTTATTTCAATAAAACTTCATAAAGGTAAAGCACCCCTACAAAAAATATTTTCAAATGGCTGAAAAAAAATTCTACAATTAAAAAAAAAGTTTGAAATTTTCTGAAAAAAGGATTCATAATAGAGTTGAAAAAGGAGTAAAAACCCTCATTTTTTTAACTCAAGCTATTCTGGAAAATATTGTTTTAATTTTCAATGTTAAAAAGCGAACATTTTGAAATGTTATGCCCCTTTTGATAAAAATAATTTAGTAATTATTGTAATCAAAAGTTACCTTTTGGGTGAGCTTAAAACACTAATTTTGATCATTTTAAAATGTTTGGATACACAGAAAAAAAAAGTTTTGGAAGATTGAAAATTTGATTGGTTAAACAATTCATCATTTTTAGCAATTTTACCATAAAAATATGTATATACAGCAATTCCCCACGAAAACACATGATTCGAAAAAAAAGTTCTCCGATCGGGCTCAAAATTTTTCTGGGGGATCCTTGGCCGAAATAATTAGACCCGTATTTTTTTGTTTGGCCATTAGGGTGACCTACGCCGTGTTAGGGTGGTTCGAAAAATGGCAATTTTCGTCGATTTTCGCAAAAACCACTTTTTTCAAAAAATCATATCTCCGCGCCATTTCATCCGATTTTAGCTGTCGTAGACGCAAAAGAAAGTGAACCTGATGAAAACTCACCAGGAAATTATGAAAATTTACATGTTCCTGATGTAATATTACACATTTTTTGAAAACTGTCAACCATTCCCTTATGAATATTCCCATCTTTTTATCTGTGTATATTTTTAAATTTTCAAACTATTTTTATTGAAATGATAAGGGTTTATGAAAAAAAATCGTGGCATGCCAACCACAATACATTGGAATTTTACGACAATTTCACGGTACTGCAACAATTAATAATTTTAGAGTTAGTAGTAGCAGTAGTTCCAAATACAAAATATAAACCCTTACACAAAATATTCATTGTAAAAAAGAATTAAAGACTGTGAAATTTTGCAGATTTTTCATCAACTGAAATTACGATTAAGCTATCTTTATTTTAATTCAGATTTTAGACATTTGATTTGCTAAAGTATCTCCAAAACAAAACCCAACCTAAACAACAGATTTATCAGAAATACAATCAATCAATTGAGTTTAATATATTTTGTTGTTGTCATGATTTTAGCAAAGATAAATTTGAGTATTTCAAAAAGTTAAGGCAGTATGTATATATTAAAATTTGAAAATTCTAGAATATTTAATTAAATATTCGAAAAAAATATTTTTTTCCAAAACATATTGATTGAATTTTAAATCATGTTGCATAAAAAATATTTAAATCCCATTTTTCTAAATTTCGTCACGTTATTGATATATTTTCATCGTTTTTTCAAAGGTGTTCTGAATTTGTTGTAAAATTGTCTGAAAAAAACCCGGCAATTTTTTTTTGTAAGACACAAATTACTGGAAATAACCTAAACATACATTTTCGGAAAAAAACAAATCTTGGTAGTTAAGGGTTAATTAATTTGCGCTCACAATCCCAACGATGTCACATTTTGGGGCACTGCATCATGAAGCTCGTGATGGACTTGAAGATTTATCTTTCATTCATTTTATCTTCCATCGCCTGACTGACAAATCTGTGTCATACGCGAAGATTCGTCATCGTCGTCCAAACACAGCGCTGGATGATGCTGTCCCCATTCGCCAGTACCGTTTTGCATTAACAGAACGAAATTGTTAAAACTTGCCATCAAGGTAATTTAAATTTAAACACCACTACTTTGAATTCCCTCCATTTTGCATATATTCTTGTGATTTGCATATTTTCGACGTTATTTCTCACGTTTGATCAATATTTGAGTTAAAAAAAATCTGTAAAAGGCAACTCAAGTTCATTGTACCTAATTACACAAACGATTAGCCTTCACAAGTGCTCTCTAAAACGACGTAGCCCCGCTTTCCGCGAACAGCAATTATAATTATGATCCAACTAATAACTTAATTTGTCATAACAAGCCATAACCCGCTGACAAAGCTCATTTATCACTCGTTTAGCGCATTCTCACAATCAAATCACACGCATCGAGCGCCAACCACCAACCTGTTCCAGCCCAGACCTGGCCCGACTTGGACCCGACGGCCTGGAACTCCCATCAGGGTCTCTAATTATCCACGCGCGCTTAAGCCAACTGGGCTCGCCAAGAAGAAGAAAAAAAACTGATCTAGTGCAATTAAATCCGGAGCCCAGACACGGACCAAGTCGACCTTCAGAATAGTAATCAGCTGAAACTGGTCGCCAAAAAAACAAGTCGGCAGATTTGTTCGCGCAGATCTCATAAAAATGTTTTTTTTAGTAGAATGCTGATGGCTTCCGATTGATGCCTGAAAGGTTGCTAAGCAGGCGG
Organism: Culex quinquefasciatus; assembly: GCF_015732765.1. Lineage (NCBI taxonomy): Eukaryota > Metazoa > Arthropoda > Insecta > Diptera > Culicidae > Culex > Culex quinquefasciatus. The sequence goes on from NC_051862.1 coordinate 3,839,661, forward strand.
TGTTACCCCTTAAATTTGGCAGACTCGCAGCAAAAAAAGAAGTTGTCCATCATTTAAATAGTCGTTTAGTGGCCTACTGTGATGTGCTCCGTCATCGCCGCAGCAGCATGCTTGAAATTGGAGCTCTTGTCGGTCGCGCACTTGACCTACCGGAGAGAGGCCACCGGATCAAGCGGCAGGCAGGTGTTAAGTTTGTCATAATACCTATCGCCAGGGTTACCAGGCCAAAATTTGAAAAATCTGGCAAAGTATCGATAAAAAATCTGGAAAAATCTGGCAGACCAAAATCTAACAATTCTGAATAATTAAAGAAAGGGAGGATATGGATTAATTAAGAAGTTTTTAGAATTCAGGTGGTTTAAGTGATTTTATGCCCTCAAAAATTTTTAATTTACATTTTCTTCAAGAAAAACACATTAATTTTTTTAATATTTTCGTTCATTTTAATCAAAATGTTGTTCAAAATGGGAATTAAGTGAAAAATCTGGCAAAGTCTGTCAATATCTGGCACAGAGAAGGATGAATCTTTATTCTGGCTGACACTTGAAAAAACTGGCATTCCCAGATTTATCTGGCAACCTGGCAACCCTGCCTATCGCAGCCGGATTTTTTGTTGTTTTGTTTTTGGAACCTAAATAGCTGATTGTATTCAGGCGCACGCACGCCAAGGACCACTCAAGTCTGGCGTTGGCGCTTAAGCCTCTACGACGTTGTGATTAATGGGTGCGAAACGAGTTGGGTTCGAGGCTACTTCTGCGCGCCATAAAAAGTTATCCAAACTCTTACAAATTACCTTAATATTATGGCAAAACCACTAAAGTTAAAATTTTGCACGCAAAATTAGTCGCACTTCCAGGGAACGACAGCAAACTCAACACAGCCACAGCAAATCCAGCATATTCTCACGTCGAATCCTCCGTCACAAAGCTTGGTACGTGAATTGCACACATCAATTCACAGACTCAGCCAGCCAGCCAGCGACGACACAAACAGTTAAGCTTCGAATGTTTGTGAGCTGCGTCGGCTGGAATAGCAGGGATTTTCCAGTGTGGAGTCTCATCCCCAGGTGGATTTGTGGAGAGAACTACAGGAGGAGAGTTCTCAGGGCACGGGAAGCTCAAAATTATGTATTCTAACTTAAATGTAAATAAAAAAATAAAAATAAAACGAAAAAAATAGAAAATCAAACAATTCCATAACTATATAAACTCATAAAATTCAATAATGTGTCAACTAAAGATCCAAAACATATCTCATGGTAGGTCTAGAAATTATCTTCATCACAATACCATTGATCGGACCTTAGTAAATAAATTTAATTTCAATGCAAATAACTTTTGACATAAATGTCACATCAAATAAAAAAAAATATTTACATGCCATTTTTGTATGGACTGCTGTCAAATTGATATGGAAATTTGTAGAGACGAACCAATGACAAAAATGTTTTTCTTTTGGACAACGTTGCTCATAAGTTGAGAACTAACGTTAATTTTACAATTTTCATCTCAAAAGTTAAAGGTTTTGTGAAATTTTCTTCTCTTTACTTTCAAATATAATTTCAAAATTTTAAATTCAAGATTAACCTTTTTTTAAATGTTGGGCTACATTTTTGAACTTTGAAATTATTATTTTAGAAAAGAGAAAAAAAATTCATAAAAGTTTCATTTTTTAGCATTGAAAATCGAACCACTAGATCTTGCAAGTTGAAAAATATTACTGATAAATTCTCATTTTCCATAACATTGATGCTATAAGAGACTGTATCTTTGCAGTCCAATTAAAAAAAACCAAAAAATATTCGATAAAGTTATATTCTCAGCTTTTCGAAAATATTTTTTTCAGAGTGCTATTCCTTCATAAATTATTTTTAAATTACAAAACAGATATTTTTGGAAAAGTTTATTTCATCTTAAAATGATTTTTGAGACTGTTTGAACAATATTTTCGTATTTAAAAAAATACTGCTTTTTCAAAATTTCCGATACCAGATTTCGCAGCATCTAAACCTCTACCGCAAAAAATGCCTTTTTTGTCCATCAAACATAACAACAAAAATCGAAAATTAAAAATACATATTTTGGGAATTCAACATTAAATGATATAAATCACATGCACACACGGATGTTATAAAAAAAGATCATATTTATTCACTTTTCTCTGATTTTATATACTTTTCTCATTGAGAAAGGGAAAAATGATTTGTTTGAACAAAAGTATACTTACTCGATCAATTTATTCCACCTTGTGTTTAATGATCTGTAATACAAAAAAACATGTCATGAATTTGGATAAAACTTGCTTAGGAAATTTAAAAATATGTACTGTTAACTTTAACGTTTTAACAAAATCAGAATATTGTTTTTCTTATATCTCTTTGCATATTCAAATTTAATTTTGAAAAAAGACCAATATAAAAACCAGGTTTTTTCACAATCAAAACATACCATACATATGTACAAATGTTTTTCAAAAGGTCCTACAAATCATGAGTACGCTTTCATAGGCATATATTTCCTATACTGATTGAACCTTTTGAAAAAGTAAGCTAGACAAAAAATTAAATTTGTTTCAATTTTAAGAAATATTTGTAATTGACTTAGCAAGTTATTTGTAATACATTTTCACATTAACTGCATCGTACCTTGGAACAACGATGCTAAATTATTTTATGGGAAATCTGTATTTTATCTGTATCATGTCAAAATCGAAGCCATACAAGATATTTTAAAATGCAAATATTTTTCAAAGTTTATGTCATGCTTTTATTTGTATGAAATGCATGCTTTTATTTGTATGAAAAATGTACTCAAATGCTAATTTGGAAAATCGGTACAATCTGCCATAACTGGTTATAATACTTTAGTTTATTTTGAAGCTTTTTGAATAATATTTAATATTTTGAATAATATGTTATGTACAATGGGCTAGAAAAAAAATATATTGGAAATTTCCAACAGTTTTGTGAAATAATGAAGCTATGTGCTGTAAATATTATACATTTATAATTTTTCACAGAAATTTGTTTTATTTTTCGATTTTAAAACATTTAAAAAAAAACCTCACCAATATTAAAATTAATTTTTATTTCTTTTCTTTTGAGTATTATTTTCACGATGGTGTGTAACTAAACATTTTACTAGTTCCTACAATAGTTGTAAGTTTGTACACGTGATCTTCATTAAACACAGATGCTTTTGTTGATGAACCACGGTGTAGAAACGAATATAAAACCACAATACACAGCTTTCACATTATCAATCATATTTTCAAACTACAATGACAAAACCGGAAAAGTGTGCTTTAGTGATTGTGATAATTATCGGATTTTTCACTAGTTTAACCGAAAGTGTTGATAACTTGCCGGCAAATGGTGACTTGTCTAAATTTTTTCCACTCACGCTGATTCATAACAATGATTTTCATGCAAGGTGGGTTCAATTAACGATAGGTTTATTGAAAAAGAATAAAATATGAAAAGATACATTTTATTGAAGATACGAGGAAACAAACCTCAAATCCAAGGCCTGTTCTGCAAGTGACAAACAGCAAAACAAGTGCATTGCCGGAATTGCAAGACTGCAAACCGTGATACAAGATCTTCGCAAGCAATACGCTAGCAAAAACGCCCTGTACCTCAACATTGGCGACAACTACCAGGGAACGCTGTGGTACAATCTGCTCCGCTGGAAGGTAACCGCTCATTTCGTGAAGCTTCTGAAGCCTGACGCGATGACTTTGGGGAATCACGAGTTCGATCACAGACCGGAAGGGTTGCGGCCTTACTTGAAAGTTTTGAGGGAAGCTGGAATTCGCACGGTTGTTGCGAATTTGGAGCTGAATGGTGAACCAAATTTGAAGGCTTTGCCGAAGAGTATAACGATTAAGGTTCAGAATAGGTGGATTGGGTTGATTGGTGTACTTTATGATAAAACTCACGTTAGTAGCATTCTAATTCAAAATAAAAGTATTTTTTTACTGATATCATTATGTTACAGGAAATAGCAATGACCGGAAAAGTCACACTATCAAACGCAGTGCAAGCAGTGAAGGCAGAGGCTTCCAGATTGAAGGCAAAGGGCATTCAAATCATAGTCGTTATGTCTCACTGCAGCTTTGAAGAGGATAAAAAGATCGCTGCCCAAGCTGGAGACGATATCGACGTGATCGTTGGAGCTCATTCGCACTCGTTCTTGTACTCCAGGGAATCTGGGAAGCCTTACGATAAAGGAGACACCATTGAGGGAGATTATCCGCAAGTTGTGAACAGCAGTAGCAGTGGAAGAAGTGTTTGTTTGATTGTAATTTGTGGTAATCTTCAGAAATTTAAATTCTAAATTTCAGATTCCAATCGTTCAAGCGAAAGCATTCGGAAAGTATGTCGGACGCTTAACACTATACTTTGACAAGCAAGGTGAGGTTAAACACTGGGAAGGTTATCCAGTGTTTGTGGACAATTCGATCAAACCAGATGAAACGATCCTCCAAGAGTTGATCCCATGGCGTCAAAAAGTTGTGAAACTTGGCTCCACCGAGATTGGTTCCACAGAAATTCATTTGGACCGTGAGTCGTGTCGAAAGCAGGAATGCACTTTGGGAATATTAATGGCTGACTCTTTTGTTGATGCAGTAAGATATAGCATTACAAACTCAGAAGATTTTTAATAACAGCTAAAATTTTAGTTCACAAATGCTTCTTTCAAGCCGCTTGCAATGATTCAGGCTGGAAATTTCAGGAATCCCATCCCCGTTGGAAGTAATAACTACAAACATCGTGTTTTTAATAAATTTTAAAAATTTTAATTTTTCTCAAGAAATCACCAACGGTGACGTCATCGAAGCTGCTCCGTACGGTTCAACGGCCGACATGGTCAAACTAAAGGGAGAAGATATAATGAACATGGTGGAGCACTCGTTCACGCTGGACGACGAAAGTCGAACAAATTGTTTGCAAACTTCGGGATTCAACGTTGTGGTTGACTTGAAGAAAACCTTTAATAACAGGATTTTGAAAATAGAAGCTAGAAACTATGCCAACCCGAAAAGTGATGCTATGGAACTGCTAGATCCGGAGAAGTTTTACTACGTGGTTACAACAGGTTATCTCGCAAATGGGAAAGATGGATTCGTTTGGATGAAGAATGCTGTGGGAAGATGGTAGTAGAAAACAGCTTAGTTTTTACGAAATTTAAAAATAAATATTTGAATATTTTCAGGACTGGACCTTTGGACTCCGATGCGCTGACAAACTACGTGAAGAAGATTAAAAACGTCAATTCAAAGAATTTGAAAATGAATCGTCTAAAAATATGTGGAATCGATTATAAAGGAGCAGCGTGTTCTTCTTAAATAAATTTCTGTGGTTTCGTAAATCATTCATCCAAGTAGCCACTTTCCGTGCCCTACACGCTGCCGCCAGCTTAGGCAAAACTATGAGAAATTCTCCCGCAACCTGGAGAGCTGTTTTCGCGCGCCGCGTCACGGCGCGGCGTCAGAAGTCGTGATGTGATTGCGTTATTTACTCAACCCATCCTCAAGTCAGCGCGATTGTGCTCTCTTGTCGCACGTCGCTTTTTGACGTTTTGAGGAAAAAGCGTTTAATGTTTGACCTTGAATAAACGAAAACGAGAGCTTGCGAGAGGTTGCCAGAGTCTCGAGTTATAATTACAAATGTTCACAGCAGTCGGGCATGCACGTGTGTCAAACGCGTTCTGACCTGAAATCCTTTCGGCCAGTTGTCGCACTTACAGCAATTGTCAGGGAGTGTCAAGATAGCACGACAAGATTGAAACTTCTTTTATATGAAAAGTGACAACAACAGGGTTAAAAGGTGAAGCACTCAATTTGGTTTAAATTCCACGTGTGACAAGATAGCACGACAACGACGCAGTGGTTATGGCAGCAATATGTTCTCCTACACTTGAGGCACTCCTGGACTTGGTTGCTTCCAAATTGCTTCCCACCAGGTATGATGAGTAAAATGTGGATGACAACGGAGATATTTCAAGCTTTCTTCGCCAGGAAAGTGTCTAGGCTTGGTGGACAGACGATGGGAACGGTTTAACGACTCAAACGTAAAGTGATATCTGCCTAGAATCTCCACGTCCAAACGAGTGGACATCCAGAACAGCGGTGTAACTAGCTGTTGATTAGCGTGTAGCGGCACTGTGGAATCTTGATTTTTTCGGAGAAAATTTCGGCCCATCCCAGAACCCTTTTGTTGCTTCCCCAAACAATTAAGATCGTCTCGATCGACAACGACTTTTGATTGGGTTCTCGTGTAAACCCGATGGATTAAACGGCCCGAGACTTGAGTCGTCGTCGACGACGAACCTCTCGAAACAAGTCTCACGGCCTGCCCTGATGCGTTGCCACGCGCGATAAGTATGCAGCTGGCGTCGCGAATCAAAAGCAAATTGATTGATTGTCATCGCCAGCAATCGCAGCAGCAGCATGCTCGTCCGGAGATTGGCGCGCATTGCATACTGCGACTGTCGTTGGTGCCAAGTTCTCGCGAGCATTCCAAACCTTTTTTTCTTCACACAACAAATCACCTACATTTTGGTTGGCTGGTCGGATGAAGTTGTGTTGCATTTTTATGTGTCAATCTCTGGCACAAGGACTGCTCGTGAGGGTGGCAGCCTCGAACGGCGAACGTCTGTGCCGGAAGTGGCGATATTTAGCAATTTCCTATTTCCGTCCCTTCCCCTTCGTGTCGAACTTTTGACGGGTTCAGGTGGCACATTACGCACATCGTTCGGCGTTGAAATTGAGATTGCCTGATTGACACCGTGTCGCTGGGTTGGGTTTGGAACCTTCAATTTAAAGGGAGCGAAAATTGAAAGGAAATACGCCGGATTGCTTTGTGGCAAGTGCGAAATATGAATGATAGTTTTTTTTTGTGGGGGCACTCCTACTGAGCCATTGTTGACCGATTCCGAGAACGGCGCAAGCCTGGCGCGACTCGCAGTTATGATTTACGACCTATGGGATGTAAATTTTTCGGGCGATCGGAGTTCAATGCTGCTGTTGATTTTGGAACAAGGTGTGGAAGGGACTTGACAGGTTCATTAGGAGGTTTAAAATGTCAGATTGTTGATTGAGTCATCTAACCTTGAGACATATAACTAATCCAAGATTTCTACTCATATAAACTAATCTGATTTGTTGAAATTTTCAAGTTTGAAATCCACGTAATTCAAGGTCTAGAACAAATCACACCAAGCAAAACTTTCCACCATCCCAAACAGGTAACGATCGTTCCCGGTTGATGCACGCCTACTTGGATGCTTCTCGGCGTGTGCATAATTACACGCCACACGGCTTGTTTACTCAACTGCAACAAGTGCCGAGCATGCACCCAGAGGTTGCTACGTTGCTATCCCAACCTTGGAGATTGATACCCCCCCGTACTCAAGGAGCACTAGATGACGACGACCGGGTACGCCACCATTACCATACGCTACCAGCCAGGTCCCATTGAAATCAACAAGCTGCCAACATCGACACAAAACATGCCGAACTACCGTTTGGAGCAAAACTGAATTACAACAACTCGCGTACAAGTCGGCATTGCACTTGGAAAAACTATCACATCACATGGTGGTATTCCGTGTAGAAGGTGTGCGCAACAACAACAGAAGGGGAGAGGAAACCCGAAGAAAAGAGTCAAGTGCAAGTGCCTGAGAAATTGCTTGTGTCATAAATGCAATGCCAAGGAGAGTCAACTGACGCTGCGATAGCGTGCAAAAGTTAATTACATACGCGGCCCGGCCTTTGCCGGCGACAACAACAACGACAACAAGTGCTTGTTCTTGAAAATGGGTTTCTGTTCTATTTCTCAAAGCCTACTCCGTGTGTGTGTGCGCGACAACAACAACGTGACGGCGGCGACCTAGAGCTGTAAGTAAATCAGGACGCGGAACTTCGAGCCCAAAGCCTCGAAGTCGGGTTAGGGTGATCTAGTTATTCGAGCTTCAACTGGGTTTGAACCAAGCAAGTGCCACCCTAACGCAGCCGTCCGATAGCCCTATCGAACAAAAGGTTAGAACCAGGACCACCTTGAGATGTTCTAGCAATGTTCTATACGAGGGGCAAATTAATCATCAAACAACGTATGAAGTGGTCTTGCTTTGAACTGGTTCTCAACGGATTCTAGCAGGGCAGGACACACTCCCTGTCAACCATTTCACGAGGGGCGCAGTAATGCCGGGCTATCGACCAGCAGTCACACTGTCTCGTCGGCGTTTTCTTGCCTTATTTCATAAATCACATTCATTATTAATCCTTCGTCGTCGCGTAGAGTGTGTGTGTGTTGTTTGGGGGGTACTTGTTTTAAGGGGAGAGCAGACAAGTGCAGTCAACAGCCGGTTTTATCGGGCTTCCAGTGGACAGGGTACTCCAACTGGTCATGATGGATGGTAATTGAGTTTTAATTATGGTGGTTGGTGTGGGGTGTGGACATGTGGACGAGATTCCTGGTACTGGGGAAAGGACATTCACGGATTGTGGTTGTAAAAATTAATATAGCAGTAATGAGAAGTCTTTTTATAACACAACTCGTCATTTTCTAAGTAGATTATTAGTAGATCAGTAAACGCTTCAGTTTCGTCTAGGTATGATAGATTTCAAGAAGCCGAATACGCTCCAATCGACAGCATTGAATTTTAGTGAATATCCTGCCAGTAAATAAAATTATAAATTTCAGATATAAATGGTGTAGATTCGTTCTAAGCAACCATGCGCACCCACGTGTATCTGTGAGGGTAGCAAAAATATGTAAATTCACTAAAATTCAGTTCTGTCGATTAGACCGTATTCAAGAAGGTCAAATCTATCATACCTTAACAAAACTGAAGCGTTTACTGACATCAACTTCAACAAAATTCGTTGTTGACGTCCATGGCCTACTGATCTCGAAAAAAAATCGCATATTCCAACTCCTCCAACCTGCCCTGTAAGTTCAGTGATCTTCGCTCGCCACGGTGCCTTATCACATGTTATTATTATTCGCAAACACACGAAATTAGTCCATCGCGTACTTATGCTTGCGTTTCTGCCACACTGCTTTGCGCACCCAGCCGAAGCCCCGGTGTGTGGTTTCTGATGTTCTCCGCGTCGTATACGCGCCGCGTATAATTTCGTCAGAAGTTAAGACAAGCACGAACAATAGGTTCAACGGCCATACTGTAACAGCGCATAGTGTTCCATCCGGGCGAGTTTGTTCCTGCTTGCCCGGAGGGCCACCCCTAGCAGAGTTCCACACAAAGTGACCACCTTAATGATCCGCAGCTCTTTTGGAGCATGATTCATCGCCGTCATAACCGCAAACTCTCCGCGAGGTCCAATAAAAGTCTTCATAAAGACTAGAAACAAAACGCGCGCGCAAAAAAGACAGAGACCTGATCCGCCCTAATCACGAGACTTAACCAAGCTTAAACTCACAGGTTGAGATTGCTGAGAATCACTCGCCGTGAACGCACCGTAATCGTCGGTAATGTTCTGTGTTATTTTCAACCTCGGCGATCACGACTCCTCATGATGCTCAGAAGCCATTAGTACCAGAGAGTTCAGCCAAAGAGGTCTTAACTCAGTAAGTACTGACGATGAATTGCGCTGAGCAAAAAAGTGGCGGTAGATTTCAATTGTGGTGCCGTCGTCGCCGTCGTAATTCGACGATTTGTGCGCGCAAATTCAATTAATATCAAACCGCCGCCGCGCGCGATTCTCGAGAGTAACTGTTTGCTTCCGAAGTTGGTGAAGAATTCACGTGTCGTGCGGTGCGAAGGTTACAATTATTTCGTCAAAAGGGGGAAGATAAAATGTCAGCCAGCCATGAAATTGAGCATTAAAATTGTAATGAAGACGAGTCCTTGAGCTTTGTCGAGTGCCGTCACTCAAATCCTAGGTGGGGTATCAGCTTTTTGACGAATCTACTAATGATACAACTCGACAATTTTGAAGTTAACGTCAGTAAACGCTTCAGTTTCGTCAAGGTATGATAGATTTCGACAGAATTGAATTTTGGTGAATTTCCTGCCAATACAAAACATTGTAATTGGTATGGTTTCCTAAAATGATTCCGTACAATTTACACCCAAATTTACAATTTACCGAGAAATCACTAAAATTAAATTTTGTCGATTTAAGCATGTTCACGAAGTCTTAATTTATCATACCTTGACGAAACTGAAGCGTTTACTGACATCAACTTAAGTCGTCCAAAAACCTTCAACCGCCCCTGTATTCTGACGATCATCATTCTAGAGTGCACCGTAACAATACTAGCGGGCGCTGCTACCTTTACTTTAATCAGCTCTGGCAGTTTGGGTTGGCTGAGCACACCTTCTTCGTTTCGCCACTTGTTTTCTGCGGGTTGGCGGCCTGTACTGTAACAAAAATATTAATTATCTATCTATATGGGGAAGTTTCCGTTAGCTTTTGGCCATGTTTTAACGCCAGCACCACTTGCATACTGCGACTTGAGGGGAGAGATAGAGAAAGCACAGAATATGTGCTAAGTGAAGATTTCCATTATTTTAGTTGGCGAGTAAGTGTGCGATGTTTTATTTCCACCTTTCTTTTCTTTTTTTGTCTTGTCTTGTCTAGTGGCGGAGAAGAAAAAAAAAAAGATGGGAAGCCGGAAAAAGCGGTTCTTTTTATTGATTGAATTTTTCGATTTAAATTGAAATGAAGAAAACGGTTGTTTCCGAGACGGTTGACTTGTTCTCATCACTGTTGGCGGTGAGGTGCGATAATGGACCAGAAGGTGCCGTGTGTTATTGTTCTGCTAATGGATGGAACAAGTTTTATTTCCTAGCAATTAAACAATACTGTTGTACCTGAATGCTGCATTTGACGGTGGTGGGTTTTTGAAATAACTTAAGGAAAGACTCAAAATGGTATGATATATAGTACAGACTCGATTATCCTCAAAGTCTTCAGAAAATGTTTACTTCAGATAATCGAATCATAAACTATTTTTTAATTTGTAGTCAAATGTTGGGTCTCTGAGATTGTATGTGCGAGAAAAGGTCGAAAGACATAAGGTAGAATGGACAAATGGTCGAATGTGGAAAATTGAAACAAAATTCTGTAATATTTTTTTGTGAATTTCCCGACATAGGAAACATGTAGGGTATATTACCCTATTTTGGACCTAGTACCTATTTTGGACCTATTTTTATTAATCGAGGTATTTCAGGCTTTTAAAGTACGAATTCACTGAATCCAACCAACAAAAAGTGTAAGCAGGATCGTTTTGCAGCTTACCTCTTCCAAAAATGTTAAATTTTTTGATTTTTTCCGCTTTTTCAGCCACTTTTTCCAATGCCATCGTATTTCCTACCATTTTCCTAGCACATCGATTAGGTCCAAACATTCCGGCCTCGTTGCTTATCGGATTTGGCTCGCGACACCTTGATGATTTTTTTCTGTTTTGAAGTGACACCAAGCAATTTCGTCCGGTTTCCGAGCAATGTAACTGTTGTCTATTTTATTATTTTATGTTTTTCGACACTAAACCATTAAAATAACTATTCTATTATAAAAAAAAACTCAATTCAAAATATTTTTTCAAATCAGCCGCGTTGGATCAGTTTAAATATCTGAAGAAATAGTCAGGCATCGTTAATTTTGTAGAATTCATTTTCTTACAAACAAATTATTCTTTAGCTTTGCAATTTTTCACTGTGGGCAGTTCTTTCAATAAATAGAATAACTTTAAGCTATGTTAAGCGAGTATTTCCATTATTTAGATTTTTTGTAATCCTATTCTAACAAACATTAGCAGTTCTTCAAAAAAGTTCGACTTTTAAAATATTTTGCAAGTTTTTTTTAAATATTTGTATAAACAACCTATTCTTGATTGATACATTTTTTGTGAGTTTTTGCATGATTTTAAACTTTTCTTGATTGCCGTAAAAATATTATAAGTTTTTTTATTCATTCAAACATGACCAAATCTTTAAAAAAAAATTGAATTTGTAGAATATTTTATGAGATTTTTTTTTCATTCTTCATGGACAAACTATTCGTGCTTGTTGTAATATTTCGATGAGTTTTTCATAGCTGTGTTCAATTTGTATGCACTAAGCTGCCCATGTTCACATAAATGTCCCATATGCAAAAACAGCAAGCTGAGAAAAACGCATGTGAAGTTTGTCCCACACATAAGGCTACGTGTTAAGTTTTCACGAAAAAACTGGATTTCCTCCTGATTTCTAGAACGAAGTACTGGATGTTATAGGCTCTTTTGAAAGAGCACACGATTTCGAACCAAACTGCATCAATAACTCAAAAGTGATGAAAATGCATATGGGACATTTATGCGATCATGGGCAGTAAGGCTCATTTAAATTATTGTTTTAACTTTCGACCTTCTGTCCACTTTCGACAGTTTGTTCATTCGACCTTTTGGCATTTGACCTTTTGGAATTCGACCTTTTGGAATTCGACCTTTTGGAATTCGACCTTTACTTTTTGACCCTTTGTCATACATTCAAAGATTGTTCAGATTAAACGAGGAAAATACAGAATTGACTTAACAAATTAAGGCCAATTTGAAATAATAATTACAGCTTCCACGAATGCTTAATTTGTCTCAATTTGATTGAAAGATGCAAATTGACTAATTGAATGCAAAAAAAATAACCTAATTTTCAAGAGATTGGAAAATTTGGCAACAAAAACACTAAGTCACAAGAAAATATGAAGATAAATGCCTAAATCCTTTAAAAAACGCACATTATCAGTCAAAACATCATGATTTAATTCTTAGCAAATCTCCGATTGGACCAATATCTGACGAATACTAAATGACAGAACTTCATTTCGAATCTTTTAAGAAAAAATGATTCCTTAATTTTTTATCCATCGTTTGTCAGATAACGTCTTGAAACTGTTTTTTGCAACAAAAAAATTGGCAATGTTTGAATTTTATACAACTAAAAATAAAAAGCGCAAAACCAAACTTTGAAATACTGTTAATGATAACATCTCTTTCAAATTCATCATTTAAAACTCTCACAAAAATCATGAAAAGCCAACTAAAGGAAGGGAATATGCTGTAGAACTATTTTTTTTTTTTCAAATTTGTAAATGTAAAAATTAATACTGCAAATGTCAACCTTTGAAGACTGAATAAAGCACTGGAACATTTAATTCTTGAGTGAAATGTATACGTTTTATTCTTAATATGCGTAATTTTTTTTTTTTTTTTTAATGTATTTTATCAAAACTGGTACAGTTTTACCTATTGGTTTGTTTCATTTTTGTTGTTAGTTAATCTCCACAGCACCCAATTTTTTACTGTTAAAATTTTAAAATAACTGATGCATCAATTTTTATTTATTTTTATTATTATTTAGGCGATATGAATAACCAGGAATAGAAATTTTCAATCATTATCTCAGCCAGATTTAGACAGATTATGACAGATTTATGATTTTCTGCAAATTTCAAACAAGATTTTGATTAAAGTTAGCGTGTTTGATTAAAATTAGACAAAAAATGCAATTATTTATTTTAATGTAAAAGAACATTAACTCATTTGAAAGCCAAAAAATCAATTGAATTATTTTAATTCTACTAGATTTTGAATTAATTTATTTCCTACCCCATTCATAGTTTTTCGATTTTTGTCTGCCAGGTTTTCAAAAAAAATGTATGTTACTTTGCATTGTATTTTTCAATTTTGATCTAGCATCTCTGGTCTGAATGACATTTCATCTTACAAATAAAAGTTTTTTTTTATTTTATTTTTTTTTAACAAATATTTTCAATTTATAGGGATTGAAAAAAGGCTAAGCAAATGCTTCAGAATAAAAAATAATAAATCGTAGTTTATTTGAAATACATGATATGCTTTTAATTTTTCCGTTTTCAAACAAATGTGGGATAAGAATGGGAAAAAATATTTCCTTAAATTCTTGATGATCCAGAATTTCGGGATTTTTATGTCACTAAAATTACCAAACGTGGCTTTAGTATCAATTTATGATTTTTGTATTACAAATTTTATCATTGTTAATGTTAATTGTTTTGTTTTTTTGTTAATGTTTGTGCAAAAGAGTTATTAAAGAAAACGAGTTTTTTTTAAACCGTTTTTAAGAAGAAATGTGAAATCTAAACTTAACCGAAATAATTAAGACAAAAGTACAGCAATCACGCTTCATTAAACCCACCAAATTTGTCTGCCAGCGCGCTTTCCAAATTGCAAAATCTCAAATTCGATCATCCCTGCGCGGTAGGGGCGCGCCCAACCCACCATTTAGTGATCGCTCATTGGTTTAATTGATTTCGATCGGTATTATTATAATTTGAGTTCGAAACGCGCGCAGGTCATTAGTCCGAGAAACTGCGGTGAGAGTCAGTCCCGAACGCGTCAGTCAGCAGTCAGTCAGCCGGTCAGTCAATCCGTCAGCAGCGGGTCTCTTAAGTGCAGTGAAAAGCAAAAGTGGCAGGCAGCTCTCAAAACAGAGTAATCTTGTTAAACTATGGCACTACGGAGAGTGAAACCGAGCTGAAACAAATCCAAATGACTGCGTACGATTCCGTTTGGGTTGCCCCTTTGGAAGAATTGTGGTTCGAAACAACAGAAGGAAAAAAGATTAAATAAAATAGTATGTACTGAATAGTAGCAGGCCATGACGCGAAGGAACCAAATCGAGGGCAACCAGTAAACTGCGATTGCTGCAGCGCGTACTGCAAGTCCAACCAAATCGCAGTAGGTCTCGTCGCTAGGTCTCGATTGCGCAAAGCCACACCAACCCGAGAGGTCTGAAGAAATGATTCGCCGCCGGTTTCGTTTTTATTTTGCTCTCTCGAGATGAAATATTACTGGGGTATTTAGTGGCGAACCACGCGCCCCTCGCGCGCACCAAAAGAGTTATCTCATAGTTCCAGACACTTGCTCCAGGGGCACCACACCGGCACTGTAGACTAGTCTAGGGGGTCTGGGGGAACTGGGTGGTTGGACAGGTTGATGTCGGTGCCGCGGATGCCGAGGCCGCAGGCAGGATGAGGAGCTGTGTCGTACAAGCGCGTGAGCAAAGCTAGATACACTTTGCTTGGGGATCAGGCAACGATGGGAAATTTAATTGAAATTTAAGCTTTTTGACAGATTTCATTTTTATAATATTATTTAAAAAAAAATTAAAATCTGAATCTGAAGTACCATAGAATTTTTTTATGACAATGATCGTAATCATAATGGAGATGATATATAACATTTTAAAATAAAAAAATTGAGAAAATCCAATTCCTACAATTTTCACAGCCCTGCCGTTGAAAACGAAATCGTTCCGATCGTCACGCGGTGCAGAACAACACCGAATCGCTCCGAAAAGCTCGTAGCATTTTTTGAAGGGCTCGTCCAAGCAACCCGTTTCTCGAAGTCACACCAACAGCAACAACACCAAAAAAACTGTGAGGGTGTGCAATTGTTTCGAAGCTTGCTTAGAGCTTTGCGACACCACCAACCTTCCGATGGTGGTGGCATGGTGTCAAAGCCTACTCTGCAGTCAAGTCTGGTCTGGTAAAGCAGGGGTAGATTAATGAATTTTATCTTAACCACGCTGCTGGGGGTTCTTCTCGCGGGGCAGTTTAACATGGTTTAACCGTGAGTTCAAGCCGCGGGTGCAGCTCAGCGCACACAGTCGGTGAATTTTATTTGACATAATGAATTTAATTTGCGGTAAGGTTACGGCGATGACGGCTTTTGAAGCTGTGGAGGAGGAGGAGGTATTTTTTCCCAGGGTTCTCGAAAACCCTGAACGATTAGTGCAGTGATTGATTTGTGGTTCACGATTTCAATTAACCTTTTGTTTTCGGGATCTGGGTCAGCTGGTGGAATGTGTTGACACTGATCTCTTTTTATATCTTAATAATCCTTAATAATCTGAAACAGTATAGGTATTCAACTATGATGTCTAAAGCATTGATTTGTCTCGTGCCTCGTGTAAGCATTATTCTCCATTCAATTTAATGTTAGCTTTCTTTCGTCAAAACCGAAATGAGTGTGAAAGTTGACTTGATTTTCCCCTAATTGAGCACCCCGGTAGCCGAATGACTGGTCAGGATTTTCATATTTACCTCGCCCACTCTTTCAAAATGTTTCTCTCCAATTTTCGATGCTTTTCGATTTTTCTCGATTTTCCCCAGCCGATGGCTCACTTCCTGTGGTTTTGCTTTGACGGACAACTCCTCAAATGCCTCAATTTTCCACAGCTTTTCTCTTTTGTCTGCCCCAGAGAAAGAAAGCCTAAGTGTGTGTGTGCGTTTGCGTGCATATATTAGTTCCGTTCGACGCGATTCGTTTGCGTTGGTGGCCTACTCTCTCATCAAAGCAGAGAGTGAGTTCAAAGAGAGGGTCTCGAATCGATCCAAGCAAGCCGTGGTGGTACAAATTGGACGCACAGAGGCAAACAAAAAATGAAAAACTATCAATAATTACTCATTTTCAATAAGTCACGAAACAGTTAAGAATTATCGACGCCTGCTTCGGTTGAAATCGGAAAACCGCACACACAAACAAACAGTGCAGAGTGAAACCGAGCACACTTCAATTCAAGTATAGTGGTAAATCATAAATTGATGAGCTGAGTAGGCTTTGAGTTTTCCCTCCTCTCGCGGAATACTTTTTCTTTCGTTACGTTAGATTAATTTGAGCCTCCTCTCCTCGTTGAGCGGCTGTTGTTTTTTTTCTGGCGCTCTGTTTTGATGAACGTTCTCCACCCACTTCAAATGTTTCGAATTCTTCCGAAACCGCTTTGGCATTTACCGAAAAAATCACCCTCCCCTAAATAGCACGTTGGTTTTTTATGAGCTTCATTTTCCCAAAATCAAAATAACTCCAAAACTAAGATGTTGTAGTCACTTTGCCTTAAATAACCGTTGAGAAAAAATAACAAAAAATTCCAAACAGGTGCTAAAACAATACATCTCTCAATTTATCGTGCCATTGTGATTGCAATTACAGTGTTTCGAAATGCGAACGAAAATAAAAGCATCTTTAGCGAGACGCACGCACTATGGGCGAAACATAAAAAGTAACACCTCTTGACGGATGGAAGGAACGGTCAGCGTAAACAACACAGAAACCAAAGCGACGAGAAGAGGTTTTTGAAAACGAAGAAGAGGTTGGAAAATAATATAAATGGCAAAATACAGTATTTTTTCGCACCATAAAAATTTGAATAAAGAAGCTGTAACAGCGCGACTAAACGATATTACCGATCGTAACGGCGGCCGGCCCGTGGGAGAATGAGAGAGAGATCGAAAAAGAGGAGAAGCTTAGAAACTAAAATAATATCACTATTGGCAAATGACAGGGACCGGTGGTGAAATTGGAACAGTTTTGATAATCGAAGTACTTTGAATTAACAAACCTTGTATTTTGTATTTTTGTTTGAATCAATTTCTTCGAAATACACTGCAAAGAAGAATTATTTTGTAGAAAATATTGGTTTGGTGGTTTGTCTTGTTTTAGGTTACTATGCTAATATATTGAAAATAACCAATGAGGAGAAAACTTTTTTTTAAATGTGATGAAAGGTATTTGAAATGCATAATACACTTGTACGTAGTTATCTAGCAATTATTAGTTATCAAAAAAAATGTTTAAATTGTTCAAAATATATTTTTTATAGCTTTCTTTTGTTTTTTCTTTTTAAATACTTTTTTTGCTATTTTTTAACTTAAACAAACAAACATTCTAAAAATTATAATCCATGCGTGAAAATGTTTTTTTGTGAACTTCTTTTTTTTAAAATAATATTGAAAATTTTCAATATTTTTTCATCCCCTGATTTTTCGGTCTAATTTGAAAAGCCATAAAAAATATTCACAGCGGCCTAAGTAAAAACAAAACAAGAAACATGCAAATAAACAAAATTAGAAAAAATAAATACGAGTATGGAGCACCGGATTCGAGTGGTTGTAAAAAAAACAAAAACTGCTCGAATGGAAGTGTTCCATTTTCGTAGAACTACAATTGTTAAAAATGACCTCTTTCTCTCGGATAAAATATAAATCGAACTTAATTTCTTATGATCCAAACAATTATTTAATAAAAATCAATGTAGGCTGGAAAATAAAGTTTTGATGCTAAAGTTTTACATTTTTTTGATAAAAAAAATCAAAACCCAAAGAAAAATGATTTTCATTTTTTGTATTTGCAAATATTGTGTTTTATCAAAAGTTTCAAAATATTTTTTTTATTATTATTTGACAACTAACTAAGACCTGTTCTTAATAATAAATGTTCAAGTAAATTTTTGAATTATTTTTAAAAGAATCTTAGCTGTTATATATTACTGAAAACTATCAAAAAGAAAAATCGTTTCAATAATGATCTTATTCTTTTCAATTCGTCCAATTTACAGAAATAAGAATAACTATCAACAAATTTTATTATCTGAACAACATTGAGTGAAAATTTATTAAAAAAATTTAAACTACGTGAAGGGGGCCACCTGGTGTAGTGGTTTGGCGATTAACCAAGTTCAATAATTTATTATGTAAATTTATTCCTCTTCTTCCCTCCCCCTATTTATCCCAGAAAAATCAAGGGGGCAAAAACTCATTGCTGGAACTTTAAAAATATCAAAATTGAGAAACAAAACAAGATCAACCGCCTTTTTATTTTATAAAAAAAATGGACTGATAGATAAGTAGTTAAGCCAATGCAATTTTCATTTTTTAAGATTTTGTCTCCCCTTCTTCAAAAATCTTATAAAAATCAGGGGGCAAAAAATGTTGCTAAAATTTAAATATTAATTGAAAAAACGTCTACAGTTGATTCTAAACTATTTGAAATAGCATAGCATTTGTTTTTTGAATTTAAATCAACTTAAGCACTACTGAACATTTTGTAAATGTTGTATTTTGGGACCACAGATCGAAAAAAGACTTAAATTATTAGGAAAACAATTATTATCATAAATTAATTGATTTATGCAAATGCAATGAGCTTTAATTTTTTTGACCCACCCCTCGAGCATGACCTTCGAAAATATTCGATTTCCTTAAAAAATATGTCTTTTCCGATCAGTGCACTGGTTCCAATGTACAAAATTTGCTAAAATTTAAAAAAGACCACTTTGATTAATATACAAAAATTAAAGTTATAGTAAATAGTTTACTATCAAATTTACATGCTTTTTCAATTAATATTTTAATTTTCGGCAGTAGACAAAAGATAAAAATTTCCATCGACCTAAATAGTTAATAATCAGACCATATCTATCTAGAAAAAACTAACAAGAAAAACGAATTTGTTTTCTTTTTCATTATGTTCATAATCTAGCATTGATTTTGCTCCCTGATTTTATTGAGAATATAATTTAGGGGGGGAGGAGCCCTTTGAAAAATAAGCACATTATAGCACAAAACGCTTTATACATTATTATAGTTTTGCTACCACCGAAAAAATTGAAAAAAAAAACAGATTTATTTTCTTTAAAAAAATTTAGAGGGAGGGAAGGAAATCAAATTTGAATTGGCCTAAGTGTTCAATAACATAAATCATTTTCAATATATAAAAATAAAAATTTGTTTTTACAATTTGAGGAAAAAATGTTTTAAAACGCATTTTTGCGGTGCTGTACTTTGAAATTTCATAAAATTTAAAATAATTTTAAGCCATTCAAAACATTCTAAATATGCAAAATACATTTAAAAAAAATCAGTTGCTTTAGCTTATATTTGCATTTAAATTTTAATGATTTAAAAAAATTGCCCACCTGATTTTTCGGACCATTTTCTTAAAGAAGTCGACATGAACTTTGGAAAATATTTGCAACGTCCTTAGTGTCAGATAATAACTCTTATATTATTTAATAAATTGTAAACTCACCTCTCCACTTGCTGATTCCAAATATATCCAAACAATTCCGCAGTGATCTCACTATTCCGTCAGCTCCTGTTCCCACTTGAATTCCCTTCCCGGCGTGAACACACCGTCCGTCCCTCTCATCAGCCACAAGCACCACCAACCACTCTCCTATCCTCCTCCCCCTCAAAATAGGCTAGGCTCCCAAATCAAAACAACAACAATAAAACATTATAAACACCTTGTGCCCCTTCGCGAAAAACCACTTCACACTGAAAAACGACTCCGACGACGACGAAACCGAACAAACCGGGCACAAATCCAAGTCATTTGGTAAACTTAGGACTTGGGCTCAGTGCTCCACAGTGCTCTTCGTCATCTGGGTTCTCCGGGCGAGCTCCAAATCTGCCACACTGTTCGGAGCCCGGGGTGTGTTATTACTATTATTATTATTTTTATTATTACACGTTTTTTTCTGTACGCGCCACTTCTCGGTGTGGCTACTTCACTACACCTCCAACTCCTCAGCCTAAGACGAACGGGCGACGACGCCCAACGGTCAACGCTGCCGGTGAGTCTCGTTACTCATTCAAGCACCACTTTGTCGAACTTTAGGACCAGCACGCGCGCGCGTTTAGGAATAACTGATTAGGCGAACGCCTCAAGTTGGGGGCGGAGGCGTCCACCAAATCTGCCCAAATTGACTCCCAAAATTCCAATAATCCCCACTCGAGCACACACTGGACACTCTAGCTTAACGCAACCTCACACTTCTCACACTCCAGCTGTCAAGAGATTTATGAGTTGTGCGTTTTTTTTTTCACCTCTAATTTTGGTCAGTTAAATTCTTCACACGAAAGTAGCACTCCACCCCCGTTCAAGTGGGTCCGAACCAAAAAAAATGTTCTAACAAAACAGGTGTTCACCGCGATATGTTTCAACGGAATTATTTTTTGGAAACCCGCGAATCCGTTCGATCCCACCAAAAAACGAAAAAAAAACAAGAGAACCGACCGAGCGATCCCCGATCCAAGTGTGCTACGCAAACCAGCTCGAAAGCCGCACTGATCCAGGTGTGCGCCGACTCCCAGCCCAGAGGGTCGGTCCAAGTTGGCCGAAGTCCGAGCCAGTGGAGTGGAAACGCCAGCGGAATGCTAAGCAACGTGCGCGCAACAAAAAAGCTAACTCTCGCGTGAGTAAATGCTCACTGTGTTTTGCTCGTGCTCTCTCTCTCTCTCTCGGGTGCGCGCCATGTGGCTTAGCAGCTGAGCGGTGCGTTGAGAGCATGCTCGGTCTGTTTATGGTTTTTTATGCTGGAGTTGAGGCGGCGGTTAAGCGACGAACCGCGTGAGCGACAGTGATGGTGCGATTTCGTGAACGTCGTTTTCAATTTCCTAACATTTGTTTTTCCTTACTGATTTTTTTTGAAACATTTATATTGTTAACTTTCTCGGCCCATTCATATCATTAGCTTAACAGAATTTTGATCAAGAATTACAGCTTTCATAAAATGTTTTTAACAAACCTCACATTAAAATGGGCAACTCGACTCTCTATTGTTGATGTATCTCCAAATGCTGTCTGCAAAGTGGCAAACTGCAAAAGGGACGAGAATAGGTTGGTCGAAAATCTGACTAAGATGGGTATATTTCCCCTATAAAGGTGATAAAAGTTCGATAAGTTTAAAATTTATGATGATTGAATATTACCTCTTTTTCGATGTATTGTTACTCCAGTTTATGTGGGATTAGAATAAATACACATTAAATTATGCGAATTAACACATTTTTTTCTTACACCAAATCTAAATGTAAAATTACTCTGATTTTTAACGATGTTATTGTGAAGGTTTGGTTTGATTTTTTTTTCTTATTTCAGAAAAATATTATCATCGTTACAATTATTTGCGTAGGCAGTATGCATAGTAAGAAAGGGAATTGAATCCAGATTTTTTTGAGAAAGTAACTTTTTATATGGCAAATATCAGACCTGCTGTTTAGTGTTCTGTATAAAGTACTTAAGAGAATGAATAAAACATTATATCGGCAGCTATCGTAGTTTTAAATATACTAAAATATCTGTAACACAAATCTTGGTGCAAAAAGCACACGTTTGCCAAAATTTTCTAAAGCTTATGTCTTCACATCTGCGATCAAAAAAATCTGTTGAAACAAATAGGAACAAACTAAGAATACTAAAAATCGTAACTAATTTTGGATTAAAATTTGTATTTTGAAAAATCGAGAGAATTTTTGGCATTTAAAATAATTGAAATAATGAGCCGCAAATTTTAAAAATTTTATACAATGATAATAAAAAAAACAAATATATATATTTGAAAAATATATATAATTGCTTATTGTGATGTTATTTGTTTCATTATTTTTAACAAAATAGAATCTGAATGTTATTTAAGAACTTCACCTCCTAATACCGTTGTCCCGATCAATACAAAGGAAAATACATTTTGAAGTACAGTCCAGACTCCATCATCCGGAAGAGGAAAAATTTCGGATAATCGAATCACGAAAAATATTTTTTTTTCGCTGCCTTATTTATGATTGTCGAGCTTGAAGTATGACTCCTAAAATACGGTAAAGTAATTTAAAATTTTTAATCCAGGATGGCGGCCAAAATGGCGGTGATGAAATATTGAAAAAATCCATTTCGTAATTTCATTCCACAACTATTCAAATATGACTAAAATTGATAATCGAGTCTGGACTGTAATATTTTTGTAAATCATTATTTAACATTTTTAGACGTTTTAAATGGTTTATAAGGCCGTTGCAAATATTTATCAAAGTTTATGTCGCCCCCCCTCTCCCTTCAAAATCGGTCCCGAAAAATCAGGGGGCAAAAAAAATTTTTTTCAAAAAACTTCTAAATTTCAAAGGAAATAGATGTCTAATTAACTGAAAACAATAAGAAATGCATTTTCTTGCATTCAAAATAATATTTAACATGTCTGGGATCGATCAAAAATATTTTAATTTTTTGTGAAAATCCAATGTACAGCACCGCAAAAAGTCTTTTTTGGCGAAAAAAAATCTCTTCAATACTTGCATATTTTTTACACTTATGATTGCAAAACAACTGGGCAAAATACATTTTAAAACCCTTGTTTCATTCAAATGTTGAGACCATGGCTTGTAATTTAAATTTTTATTTTTTTATTTATTTCCCCCCCTCCCCTCGACCCCGACCAGAGTCGAGGGACATAAACTTCAAAAAATATTTGCAGCGGCCTAAATAACGATTGAAGATAGTCTTTCACGGCAACCATGGGTACAAGAAATGGATATTTTTTACTGAAAAACTACAGTCCAGTCTCGATTATCCGAAGGCCTCGGAAAAATTTCACTTCAGATAATTAAAACTTCGGATAATCGAATCACGAAAAAAAAATTTTTTTCGTTGTCTAATTTGTGATGGTTGAGCTTAGGTATGATCCCTAAACTACGATAAATGATTTAGAATTTTTAAATCCGAGATGGCGGCCAAAATGGCGGTGATGCAATATTAAAAAATGCATTTTATTTTTAAATAGGCAATCAACATCTCAAATTTGACTTAAACGGGGTTGTAGAACTCAAATTTTATGTTAAAAATAGGAAAATGAGAAAATACAAAAACAAAATTTGTTTGTTCGTGATTCCAATGAATGAAACTTTGTCCAAATATTACCTATGCCAAAAGAAAGCAATTGTATCATTTGTTTTCCATACAAGACTTCATACAATTTTGTGGGCTGGTCATTCAAAATGGGTAATAAATATAAAAATCTGTATCTTGAGATGATCGAATCGAATCTGCAATTGAAAAACACTCTTCCAAATTTTTTATAAGTCACATGTTATAATTTTCGAAAAATTCTACATTTTTTTCAAAATGTCTGGTCAAGGAAAGCCACTCCTGGAAAATGATGCTCAAAAGCTTATAACTGAGATTTTGAAAATCGGACACTAAATTTCTGAGCTACAGCTCCACTAAGAATTCAACGGTTTCTCGGAAACTATTGGTTCGATTTTCAATGTAAAAAAATAAACTTTTGTGAAATTTTCTGATATTTTCAATAAAAATAAATTCAAAATGTATAAATTTGATCTAAAACATAAAAAGAAAAAAATATCTATTTTTAGACCTTTTCAAAAGTTATGCTTGATAACATAAGATTAGATAATCTTATTATTTATTCTCAAAAAGACACTGTGCATTGACAATCCCTCGAATGTTTAGACCCATTTTGTTACAACCCATTTTTTATAATCAACACAATTTTAAGCTGAGATATCTGTAAACACTTCGTCGAACTTAAAGTCGTTTCACTTTTTTGTTTCCTTTTTGCTACTACTAGCTTAAAAACATGCTGAGCAAAGCAAATATTACAAAAGTTTTTAACATCCTCCTATCAATGCAATAAAACTATTGTTACACCATAAAATTGCTATTGAATAACAACGCATCAAAAACAAAAAAAAAAAACTTTAATCGAAGGTATTTCAACTGCCAGCAATAAAAAAAAACATACTAATCACGACAATAAACACCAACTGCCTCAAGCAGCAGCTTCAATCAGCGCAATAGGACTCGAATTACAGACACGGGTTGCAAAACAATCAGCTCACCAACTGTTTACTGTATTGTTCCCGTCTCCCCTCCGGAACAATTGGTTAACACTTCGAATCGAATAAATCAAAGCAAAAAATCAACACATTCAAGTTGCGATCCCCGTGAGTCTCATTTCTCTCCCTCCATGAGTGCGTGTGAGGCGAGAGAAAACTTGATTTGATAAATGTAATTTTCGCCGTGGTGCGAAGCGCCCATATTCAATCAATACTACACTTAAATCTTTATTATTTTGTTTCATTCATTTAGCTGCTGCGCACGACGCGCACACGAGCTCAAATCAAAAAAGCTAATTTCTTCGTTTGGTGCAAATTGACGAAAAAAGCACGCAAACTGCGCATTTCGATGTCAAAAAAAAAAAAATCCACGAAATGTCGAAAATGATGATGGACAAGACGTGGAAGTAGCTCGAAAAAAAATGCCACAATTAATCGAGTGAGTCACGGCTGGAAACATACACACCGAAAGTGAATTGTTTGTTTGCAAGATAAAGAAACAAACCACACGTGATGACAAAGGAAAAAGAAATCTCAAAATCTGCGCAATTTTCGCATAAGTCACGCTAGGCAGTGACACGTGCATCTTTTTGCTCAAAGCTAACCCCAGCTGAGCTTTCAGGAGAGTGGTCACAGTAGGCTTCGCAACTCTCCCCCGTCTCTCTCGGCGCGAATAAAATCGTACACAAATTTCGTTTGAAGAGCGCAAGAAAATGATGCAAAAAAAACGGCACATGGTCCGTAAGGCACGCTGCTATTGTTATTGTTGTGCAGTCTGGTTGGTTGTTTTTTGAAGTAAAAAGTAAACTTTGTGCTTGGCTTACATTATTGCGATGTCGAAGACGACGACGACGACGATTATGACAAAGTGCCAGGCACCACAATTATTGAAGGAAAGAGAAGGAGTAGGAGTTGGAGGGAGAGTGGGAGAAGGGAGAAGATAAAGTGCAGCGAGTATCAAAGGTATACTTTAAATGAATGAATTACCGAGAAATGCGACTGATGCAATTGAATAAGGAGTCAAGTGAGTGAAGTGAAGGAGATAAAACAGGAATGCAAAGAGAAAGAAAAGAGAGGGAGGGGGACTGGCAAGGGCGATTGGGACATTACTGGGGGTGAATTTCAATTAGCTGGTATTTATTTTTAAAATGCTCGTTTAACTGGATTCTTACAATATTGTGAGAGTTCGGTGCGGCACTGGAGGATTGACTGCCAACTTGTGACTGGTTTCGGGGAATTTTGCGATTGCGTAAGAAATCAAGGTAGTGCTTATCATTAATTTTGTCATATTTTTTTTCCAAAAGTCTTCAACCAGGGTAATTCTCACACGAAATCGAAAAAAGTTGCCCGACCCCTCTTGGATTTGCGTGAAACTTTGTCCTAAGGGGTAAATTTTGTCCTTTTGACCATGAATCCGAGCTCCATTTTTCGATATCTCGTGACGGAGTGGCGGTACAACCCCTTCCATTTTTGAACAATAAAAAACGTGTGTTTCAATAATTTGTAGCAAGAAATAGTGATGATATGGACATTTAGTATCAAAGGGACTTTTATGTAAACGCCCGACGCCCGATTTGATGAACCCAGAATTCCAAAAAAAAAGTGTTTTCAATCGAAAAAAAATATTTTTTTGTCGGTTTTCGTTACTCAACTAAAAATATTGTTGTAGGGGAAATTTAATTTACTTTTCGAATCTCCAATTACCCATAAATGTCATTTTTAATTTAGACCCTTAAAAACATTTTAAAATATCGTGTTTTATGTAATTCTATAATGGGTTTGCATGCAATCATCACGAGTTATTGCGAATTTACGAATAAAAGTTTTGAAAAAGTTGGTCGTAGTTGATCAAGGCCGTTGAAGGTCACTCACGAACGACGAAACAAAGAGAAACTAAAAAAGTAACTTTTTCAAAACGTTTTTTCGTAAAATCGTGATAATTCGTGACGGTGACAAAATTAGAGAATTGTCCAAGGCTCAACACAGCATATTTTAGATAGACATTTCAGTAAAATAAATAACTAATTTCACTTTGGCTGAAATTCGGCAATAAACAAACACATTGCTGCAAAATCATTTTTTTTTTTTTGTATTGTGATCTTTAGAAACAAAGGTATGAAAAATGTGAATAAAAAAATGCCTCGATGCTAACCTCCTATTTTTTGGGTATAAAGGATTGATAAAATAAATGTATAAATAACAGTTCTGGTAACATTTTTAATGGCCAACAAAATCAAATTTTGATAACTGAAATACCAACAACGATTGGATAGCTTAAACTGCAGGAAATGATCTGTCAAACTGACACAAGAAAGTTACTGAATTTTCAGCAAAATAATTTGATGTTTCTTTGATTGAGGTTTCAGTTGTTTTGACATCAATTTTACTGAAATTTCAGTAAATTACCTGTCAAAGTGACAAATGTTGGTTAACTGAGAATTCAGTAAAATCTAAATTACTGAATCGTTGAAATTTCAGTTGATGAATATGAAGTAAAACTCTGCTGAATTTCGGCGAAAAAAAATTAGTTTGTACGGGTTTAAATCATACTTTCTTTTATAAATACTTTTATCACAAAAAGTGGTTTACCGTTGTAAAGCTGTAACCATTAAAGGGTTTATTTCAGGTAAAGCTTAAAATATTTCAGAATTCTATAAATTGTATCCATTTCTGAAAATATTTTTAGAGGGTTTTTTATGAAACCCTTGTGTTTTTTTTGTTTTGTTCAATGAATTACGAAATAAAATCAATCCTCACATTAGATATGGCTAAAAATCTTTTGGCCTTTCTAAAATGATAAA
Source organism: Culex quinquefasciatus (assembly GCF_015732765.1). Classification (NCBI taxonomy): domain Eukaryota; kingdom Metazoa; phylum Arthropoda; class Insecta; order Diptera; family Culicidae; genus Culex; species Culex quinquefasciatus. The sequence continues at coordinate 3,866,918 of NC_051862.1, forward strand.
GTTGGTAAAAAACAATATTCGTTTATTTGAAAGGTTCAGAAAAATCAGAAAACTCAGAAACAAAACATTTCGGTTTTCGGGTTCAGTCAAATACCTTGTCAAACAACCCTTAAGAAACGCTTATCATCTGCGATTTTCGCTCCTCTACAATGTATTTTATGTAGATCCAATGGACTCATTATCTCGCAATTTACCAGTCATTAAAGCGCTAAACATGTGTATCACCAGCAGCTCCGCCCGATAACCAGCGGGCGAGTCGCGTTCCAGGAAGAACACAAAACCACAACCCAGCCACAACATTCTGCTCCACTAAAAGAACCACTTTACCAGTCTTGGAGCCGATCCGAAGAAGTTCTTCCTAGTTCGATCCTAGTTGGCATTGCCAGAACCAGAAAGACTTGCTCGCCCGAACAGGCGATGAAACTTCTTATTTTTATATAGAAATATTTCCTGTGGCTCCTTTGATCCAGTCCAGCACGCCAAGGTGGTCACTGTAGCTGCTGCTCCTTAACCAGATAACATGGTAAAGAAGAAGAGAGTCCATTATCGTATTCTGGTCTCTGGGCAACTCGACTAATTGTTGACCACCATCAACATAACCATTGCCACCGCGTAAAACCTAGGATCAGGTGGTGCGCGAGAAGGAGAAAAAACTGGCAAACTGGTTATCTCCAAATCTTCAATCAACAATTTGTCCGACTTGAGAGGCTTCTTTGCAACATTGTGTCTGATTGCGCACGGCTTGTTGGTTCTACGGCGGATCGATTAGTGTATCGAACGGGTGAGAAGAAGCTGATCGTCGTTACTTTTTTTTATTGAGCACTAATCAGCTTTGGGAAAGAGTGCCTTTGAGGGGGGTACAGGAGGGACTTGTTGGGTTGACTGTGCTGAATTTAAAATCTCTATTATCTGCTTTCTCTTCTGAAGTTCATGAATCATATACTGTTTGAATTTCTTAGAATCAAATCTAAATTTATGCAACGAAATGAAACGCGTTTGACCGTCTTATCAAGTCCCACCTGTAACCTTGATGGATCACTATCGCTCGGATCGTGGGAAAAGTGCTGTAATCGTCACCATTGCATCAACAGCTCCCCAAAACGAGACACTTGTTTGCACTGGTTGGCGTGACCCTTTTTTCGTCCAACTGAAACAAAAAAAGGGGAAACCGGCATTAAAAACCTGAACTTAAGTGTTAGGTGCTGTCGAAATTGAAGGGTTCACACACCGGCAGACCGAACCTAGCAAACAGAGCAACGGAAGTTTTGACGCGATAGGCAGGAAAGAGAAGTCAGAAACCAGGGAAAGGTCAAATTCACGCCACATGAGCACCAAGGGCCGCATGTGTCATCGACTGACGTCCGGTCCAGGGGGTTTTGCCGTCTGTTGTCCAACCATTTTAAAGGGAATCGAAAGGGAAATTAAAAAACTGAACCCAGCCAAAACCAAGCCCTTCTGGCTATACGCTATCTCGGGGTTCAGTTTTGGGCTTGGAAACAAGTCCGCAACCTAATCGAAAAGCGCATATTTCAGCGTAGTAGAAAGCAGAAAGAGAATGCTTTTGAAAAAAAATACTTCGAGGGGTTTGCCAAACCTGCTAAGCATTACGAGAGATAGCCGGACTGAGTGGCGCAAGACTTTGCTTAGAACTTGCCAGCCCGCGCGCGCTGTCTGCAACCAGGAAGTTTTCTGGCTGGGGTAGTTTGACCAGATAATGTTGCCCCTTAACAACTGTGCGGGCTCACTCTATTAAGCAAAAACCGGAGGCTAGGCCGGGTTGTTTTCATAAAATGTCAGATAATTTGCTGGCGATAGACTGGGGACGGGACAGTCAACTGAAGGCTGAGCCTACACAGAGAGTGTAGCAAATGCAGTTTTTTATGATGCTTCGATAGAGCCGGGCAATAGGGCAAGCTTTCGCGTGAGAGTAAATATTGCACTTAAATGGATTACGCCAAGTAGGGAGGTGTCGTTTTATTGTCTGCGTAATGATAATGGGAGCAGGATTAGGCAGAGCCAGTACGGAGCACGATCTACAATGTATTAGAGATTGTGAAAGGAATGTTAAACTGTTAACGTTAGGAGGTAAAATAAAGAAATTTATGTGAAAGTGAAAAATATTTTAAAAAAAAACTAACATCATCATTCTAAACTTACTATGTCAGTTCACACACCTTTTATCCCGACCACAAAATCAGCACATTGACTTTGGATTACAGCTCCTAAAAGCGATTTCAATGAAATTAGGCTATTAAGAGCATTATAGGAAGTACCTAAGCAAGAAAATAACGATTCAAAAAACATGGCTAAACTATTTTTTTTAATAATAAAAAAATCATTTTTCTTTAATATTATTTTTCAAATTTCGATTTGTGATATTTTGAGTATTTACACAAGACAGTGAAACTTCATTTGGCAGTGCTGCGATTTTTATTAACAAATCTTAATTCTTCGAAAACGTCTAAAATATAGTCAAACTGTTTTTCTACTTTAGACGAAGAATAAAATATAATACCAACAAGAATTAAATTTTCAAATGTTGAATCCTACTAAAAGTGATTGTATAATAAAAGTGACGTTTCGTCAGTAAAAGTCGTGATCAAGTTTGACCAACTCATTTTTTATAACAGATTTTTTTATATACATTCACAATAAAATCTTCAAATTACTTTTATACTTCGCCCCTCCCCTTCTTCATAATTGACCAAAAAAACAAGTGGGGGAAACATTTTTTTTTTTCAAAGAAACTAACAAATGTCAAGGGGAAAACAAGTCTAATCAACTAATAACAATCCGAAATTCATTTTTCTGCATTGATAATCATATTTGGCAAGTTTGGACTCGTTTAAAAATATTTTCTATTTTTATAATATTCCAATCATAACTTTTTTGGCAGCAAAAAATTGTTTTTTTCGTTAATACTTTGATATTTTCGAAATATAAAATTGCAAAACTTCTGGACAAGTGGATAATGCATTTTATAACACTTTTTTCATTCGAATATTGAAACTGTTGATTGCAATTTCATTTCTTGAACCCTCTACTGCCCATATTTTTTAAATTTTTTTTTTTGTCTTCTACTAAGGTCATTTTTAGCAACTTTTGTTTAACAAAAAAAAAATAACTTTTTTTGCTTTATGTTTTTTTTTTGTTTCATTTTTAGTATTTTTAATTGCATTTAATTTTTGTTTCTGGTAGTATTTGGCTTACTCTACCACAATTACCTTTTGCCTATCTAGATTATTCATGGCGTTACAGCTATTTTTAAATTTCATCATCATTTAAATTGTAAAAAAAATCACAGCGGCGAAGTCATGGACATCACACAAATTACTGTATTTTTGCTAGAAATGATATTAAGAAACACAGCCAAACTTGACCCCAGAAAAAATGTTTTTTTACACATTTTTTTTAATAAATTGATGAAACTCATTCATTTGTTTCATACATTCAAAAATCGTTTATGGAGTATCCAATAAACAAAATTTAAAAAATACAACATTGATTATTAGAACTTAAAAAAACTCCAGATATGGAATTTCCATATTTTATTCAAACTATTGATTTGCAATTTTTATAAGAAAAACAGGGATCTTTTTTTAACAATATGGTGAAATAAAGAAACAATTTCGTTAAAGCAGAAAATATCATGTGATACCCAACAAAAAAAAATCCTTAGCCAATTAGCCTGAGTGTATTGAACAATGCGAATCATTTTTTTATTTATCTTGTTTTTTTTTTGAGAAAAAAAATATTGATTTTAAACTTGTAACATTTTCCCGGTTTGTCGGTGGAAATAACGAGCTATTACCGGGTTTCTCCAGGTAGAACAAAGCTTTTCCCGGGTTTCCCGAGTTGACCCTGAAAATCTGTAACTTTCGAAACATTTTAATAATTTACATTCTACTGAAAAAATATTTAAAAATATTTTGCATTCTTGGTATTTTTTTGTGTAAACTTACCCAAAATCAAGAAATCGGTTCTAACTAAGACTTATTTTTCATAATTTTCCAGCTCGAAGCTGCTTTGGGATTGAAAATTGATGTCAAAGTAACATGTACCGTAAAACGGGGTGACTTTGATAGGTTTGCTATTTATCCGCAAAATGAAGAGTACAATTAAAATACGTAAGGAATGGTTTAGAAACATACTGACCGTGGTAGAGAAGTGTTCAAACTACCTCAAGAAGAACTTTTCATAAAATTTTGACAAGTTTAAAAAGTTGGTTAACTATAGTTAAGAAAATGTTGATGAAAGTCATTATTTTAAACTTCTCAAAGTGTCATGATTTCCTCAATGAACATGATTTTTAATCGGAAAACGGAATGAATTTTCGGATTCTTTGGACAATTTTCCACTAGGAGAAGGTTAAAAAAGTTTGTAAATAATAAATAATATGTGTTTTTGAAACACAATTTAAAAAAATCTCCAAATTTATAAGCAATTTCAGTTGAACAAATTTCATGTAAAATGTGAAAACTTGTGATTCGTGCCTTGAAATCTAGTATAAAATGCAATATAAAGCGATAGTTTTATAAACAAAACTAGTTTTAACAAATTTGAGGCAAAATTCCGACTTTTTAACAATTTTACCTAAAAATTTATAAGTATTTAGCTAAAAAGCTTATACACTTAGTTAACGAAATATAAACATAGATTTTTTTTCTTAAAAACTATATCAGCTACTTTAGTGATGGCACATTTAGCGTACAAATAAAGTTTGAACATCTTAAATATGATTTTAACAAGAAAAACTATGACTATCAAAGTCACCCCGGAATTAAAACTAAGAATTTTTAACGTAACTATTTTTCTAAACATTATTGAAAAAACTTTTTTTCCGAAATAGTGCATGGACTTTGTGTGGTCTACCCCAGTACATGTTTTAAAAATAATAATCTTGAGAAAAACCTTACCTGTTGGAAAATATTCTAATAACAAATCCAAATCCTATCAAAGTCACCCCGGTTTATGTTATGTTGAAATGGAGCCCCGATTTGGTGGTGCACTATAAATACCGTAAAAAATATTTTCATCAAAAAAGAGTTCAAAATTATTTCAAACAATATTTCCATTTCCCGACAAAAAAAACACCACAATTTAAAATTAATATAATTGGTATATAATACCAGCCTCTCGATTCAAATTCTAATCATTCGATTGAAACACCAAATTAAATCCATAGTACAATTTACTTCATTGTTGCGTACTATTATGAAACAGTAAGCGTATCGCCAAAGGCTAATCTTCCCTACAAAGATCAGCCAAAAAGCCTTTCATTCAATCCGATGTTTTCAATTGATTGATGCTCGGCTATGCTAAATCCAACGTACTACACGCTCTGCTTAAAGAAAATAAAACCAGTAAACAACAATCCAATTCATGGAGGTTGTGCTCTGCTTCCTCACTTTCGGAATAATCCGCACTCACAAAAAAACCCTTCACAAATTAATCCAAGCACGCTGTGGCGATGCAAATGGCCTCAACCTCCCCAGTGCAACTTCAGAATCCCTTGGCTCGTCAAACGTTGTTTAGGTTTCTTTGGGGAGATTTACGAGCTGCGATTTGAGGGTTACCAGAATGCTTAAACTACCATAAACCGTGCAAATTCCATTCGTTATGCTCGAATTATTAAAATGTAATTGTTGCTCTACAGTTGAGCACAACAAAGTGGACCACTTCACTTGGTATTCATCGTTGTGTCGAGCCTTAGAAGGAAACCCCCATCGAATACGTGTACTATATGGAGCACTTTGCTGGCTGTGGGCACTGAGCCAGAAAACCATACAGCTTTCTTGCCTCCCCTAACCAATAGATAGATCTTGGCGGGAGCAGCAGCTGCTCCGGTCTGGTTGGTCTGTTTTGACCGTCGTCGTCGTCGTGATTGTTCCGTCAAGCTGATCGTGCCAATCTCGTCTGCATGCTGAACCAAGCACCGTGAAGCGAAGTATCTTTGATCACTTCCATCAGATTAGCCGTTTCTTAACCAACTCAACCCACGCGCCGTACAACGTTACACCGGCCTACCAAACCTGCACTCATTCAGGCTTTTGTTTTCGTTCATGACTTTAGCTTCACCTGCGCGCTCGCGCTCCAAGTTCAACGCTCAACCACCTGAATCGAGGTGACCGCGGAATTTACGAGCCCAAAAGTGAGCTCAGGAAATGCCTATCTAACAAAAAAAAATGAGCTCTAATCGAACTAGGAACACCTTGGGCTAGCGACGAGCCACGAGGCGCCTTATCTAATCCGTCAGCTTGGGAAAATGTCAGACCGGCTTCCAGATTACTTCCTCCCTAAACGATCCCCGCGCACTGGGTTAATCCAATATAGCCGAAAGCGTCTACGCAGTACCGAAACTGGTCTGGAGACACGAAGAGGCAACAATAAAAACGACCAAATATGCTTAGCGGTTAAGAAACATTAACCTTCTTGAACCTTGTGGCTGGAATACCGACGATTTGGACGACAAAGACGATGAGTCATATGAATTTATGGCAAAAGTGAGGTGGTGGTCCTCCGGTTTGATGAGCTGTGAAAGAAGAAAAACGACGACGACGACGACGAAGAAAGCTCAAGACAGTCGAAGGAGTTACGGAGCAAATACGGCAGCCAAGAAGGCTGTGCCAAAGAGGAGAGAGAAGCAAACGTCGAGCGGCAAACGAGTCACCTGCGGCGAAGTCAGGAAGAGAGGTGATGAGTGAGAGTCATCGGCAGTAGGCCTCGGGCGTGAACTTGGCGTTCGATTGGTTGGCACTGGGTGGGAAGTGGGCAACTATGATTGATTGATTAATTTCGCAATTTTTTTAAATATTGTTTGACAAATAGCATAATACAAGTGAATGAATTTTAATTGTATTTAATTTAAAGATGAAATTGAGCATAAAAAATATGACACAAAAGTCCTCCCGAAAAAAATGCTTCATGTTTTATTCCGCTTTCGTCCCAAATAATTGGTTTTCTTAATTTTAAATTTTTAATCATGTTTGGGAAAACGATAAGAAATATTTAGTGCAGTATATACATAAAGAATAATCCACCACGTTGCGAGTTTATAAAAAAAATCTTGACAAAGAAATCAAAATTTTACCAAATATTTTAACTAAATTTTTTGGGACTACACAAATAAGGTGGAATTTTGGAATGTTGAAAATTTGGTAGGTTGAATATTACCTTTTTTTGAGTAAAATAACATAAAAAATGTGTAAAAATGTAAACCTGATGAATATTTATCAAAAACTGATAAAAATTCATCATTTTCTGGGGTAAAATTAATCATTTTTTTGACACAAAAACTGTCACCATTTCCTGATGAATCATCATTTTTTTTCTGTGTATCATCATTATCATCAACTGCAATTTATTTCAATAAAACTGGTACAATCGTGTCCCGGTTTGCACTGCCTCACTATTGGTTGTTCCAATAGATTCTAGTCTGTGTACGCAATCGAAACAAGACTTATTATCAATACATTCTAATAAAACACTTTTATTTTCAAGCTTTTTCAAATTTTACAAATCATCATGATTATTTTTCATGAAAATATAATCCAAATTTTAACATAACTGTGTATATCCGAAAAAATCTCAAAATTTTAGTTATGGGTAACGAAAGGTCGGTAATTTATGGTAACTAAGTATTTTTTTTTCTTTTATTTTATATACTATACATTTTGACAAAACTACGTATTATCGAATGAAAATACTCCAATTTTTTGTTATAGCAATATGGATACCAAATGATCGGGCATTTTAACACCTTTCGAAAGTAATAAACTTTTTATGAAAATACTGTTTTTTTCAGATAGCTACACATTTTCGTCAGTAAAAAACTTTTATCAATTGTAAAAGTGTTACATTTTTTTCAAAATTACTGATTTCTAAAAAAAAACCCATAATAATCTGGTTTTTACACTTTTTCAATGTAATAAAACTTTTATTTGAAAATACAGAAAATTTTCACGTAACTACGTATTTTATAAAAAAATACTAAAGATTTCAACAGTTATGGCTTTCAAATAATCTAATTTTTTTACACCTTTCGAAAGTAATTAAACTTTTTGAAAATACTGAAAATTTTCACGTAACAACGTATTTTTGAAAAAAAAACATTCACGTATTGTTGAGAAAAAAAATACTGCAAATTATAACAGTTGCAAAGTAAAATAAATAAATAATCGCGAATTTTCCATAAGTTTCGAAAAATCATATAATTTTTGTAAATTCTCCAAACTTTAACAAAATTACGGACTTTCAGAAAAGTACTGAAAATTTTAGTTTCAAGCAATGTGGAAATCGATAATTTTTGTAAGGCCATTGCAAATATATTTCAATGGTAATGATGACCATAGCCCCCCCCTCCCCCTGCTTCCTGCAAAAAATGGGCCGAAAATCAGGGGAAATTGGCAAATTTTTAGTCATATTTAGGATGTTTGGGCTCGTTCGAAAATATTTTGAATTTTAATGATATTTCGATGTACAGCACAGCGAAACTTTTTTTTATAAAAAAATATTCTTTGAAAACCGGGCAATTAGTTTCTGATATAAAAAGTCTATGGCCCAGAACTGGGTGCAGAATAGTGGTTCGCAAAACGGCCTCAATTTTGAACTGTCAAAGTGGAACCAATGTAGTGTTCGCCAAAAGTAGGGAGTATTGTTATCGATCATAAAAAATTGTTTTTTTTTTGCAAGAATGAAAAATGTGTGGCTTTTGAGGACCTGGAGTTGAAGTCAAGAAATCTTAAGAAAGTTGAAGGCAAGATCGTCATTTTTATAATTATGAATGGAAGTTGTTTATGGAGTCGATGCAGTTGTATCCACCCAGAAGCTGTCTTTATTGTTTGATTCCGTTTGAAAACCTGGTTTAAAAAATCTTAAATCTTCTCTGCTGGTTGGATCAGCTTCGCTAGAATTAGCGATGTTTTTTCGCTGGACCGCTGGACGCTGGACAAAAATCGACATCGCAGAATGACACTCTCGCCGCAGTTCTTCGTCATCCGTAAAAAAATCTCTTCTTACCGATCCAAACGCAACAATTTTCAAGCAAAAAATGACAAAAACTAGACAAAATAAAACACATACTACTGATTATAAAAAAGCTCATTTACCAGTAAGAAAAAAGTCATGCTTGTGCTTGAACAGCATCCTACTTTGTAGATGTAAACAAAGTGGGATCATTCGAAAATCACGTTACGCATTCTCTCTATTCATCACCCAGGCCCAGAACATGTATTTTTAGTCCCCTAAAATATATAAAAAAAAATCGAAAATAAAAAATATACGAATTTTGGAAATTTTACTGTTAGTGATCAAAACCTATAACTTTGCCGAAGATACCAAATCGATCAGAAAAGTCATTATCAAGATACAGAATTTCATTAATGTACATACACATTTTGTATGGCCATCCCCAAAAATTAAAAAAATGCTTCTTTTGACATAGGACAATGGACAAAGTTTCATTCAAATAAAAAAAAAGGAAATTTGAAAATCGCAAAAAAAAAATTGTGGAAATGCGTTATTGACACCGAAATTCCCAAGCTCGACTAAAAGGGGGAATTCCCATACAAATTCCCACATTTTCTCGAGCTTGGAAGTTTAGGTGTTAATCATAAGCTCAAAATATGCAAAATATCAATGTCATTTTTTATAATTTTTCGTCTTTAACCGATCGGTGGCCCAGAATTTCAAAATTTGTAATTGGAATTATAAAAATAAGCATTATAGAGTGTGTTCTGAATAGTTTACAACTGGTTTGAATATATTATTTATTAAAATTTAAATTTTAGTCAATAATTTTATTTTTATTTTAGCACTCTCAATTTTGAAGAAAATTGACAGAGGCTTGAAATAATATTTGCAAAGGCCTATGCAAATAAAGTTAAAAAAAAAACATTTCCGTTTTGAAACCAGTTTTTTTTTTCTGTCCATGTAGGTTGACGAAATTGCCTACTTTTTGGTGGCCATTGTTGAACAGCTCAACTTCTCAGCACTTGTATCGAAAATTAATACTGTTGGATACTGTTTGGGGTTTTGACACTTTTCTTGACCTCAAACAACATTCAAGTGATCAAAGTCTACTGGAACGATTACAGAGTCAAATTATCGGGGTGACATATTAGAAATAAATTCTTATTTTATATTTATTCAAGGGTTTTTTTTGTTTTGCAGTCAACAAGATCTTATTAATTGATTGCACCCAGCACAAGGTAATAACTTCTAATAGTTTCTACGATTTAAAAGGATTGCAATTAACGTCAATTCCAACCCAGTGCGCCCACTTCACGACTGCACGACTAGCCGGCCAAAGTTTGCCCGCTCAACCGGGCACCCATCGATTGGGTTCATAGGAAATAGTAATTTCCGTTTCCAAACTCAACATATTGTTTCGACCGCAGTCGATTACCGCTCACGCCCTTCCACGTTTTCGACCTGTCACGCTTCTCCTCCTCCCAAAGTGAGTGGCGCCCCCTCACAAATTCGCCGATCGATCGATTTTAAAACTTTCCAGCCCAAAATTCCTTCCCGCCGCCAATATAATATGGAAAATTAATAATCGGTTTTAATAAATTTGGTAAAAGGCGCCTCACCGTTGATTGGTGGGGGGGAAGCCACAAATTACGGTTCATTTCACGCCTTCGCTTTGAGCTTGGGGTCGGGAGGTTGGCCCGTTAAGTTATTGACCACTTTTACTTTGGATCGCAGTAGCCGCTGTCATCGCGGCTCCGTCGTGTGCCGTCGGGTTGACCCGTGCTCATTGACCCCACTTGATGACGGATCCAAGTTGGTCAAGACACTTGAATCTGTCGGATTTCACAGCTTTGTACTACTTTGTAGTTTGAAGATTCGTTTCATAACAGGTGAGGAAAGGTTCATTGATATCGACCGTTTTAAAGTCGCGTGGCAGCCTACTTGATGCGCAGCACGCGTACTCCAAAAGCAGAAGTTGCTGCGATCACTTCCAAAGCGGGGAGTGCTGGGACGAGTTTCGCAAAGGGCATAACCGCCTCCTGCGATCAACCACTGACTGCTGCAGTGTGTGTGGTGAAGAATTCGCAGTCAATGAAATGGAATGGTCGTCTTTCCCATAACTTTGTATTTTATGTTCCGACTGCGCTGCGTTGATGACAAAGTGATGATTTTTTCCTTCCACAATTATTTAAATCCATCTATGCGCGAAAGTGTACTTTCTTCGACCGGATCAAGGTGCGGCAGCGGTTGTACCTGGATCTGGTACTTCTTCGGCTTTTTACGGCAAGTTTGGCGAGTTGTGGTTGTACATCTCCAAGAGTGAATGTCAACGACTTTGTTCTCTCTCTCAACACGAGACGGTGGACGACACATCAAATGCCAGATTCGTTTGGTCACGTCACGTGATGACTGATGTGCGCCGTAACAACACGCCAAAAGGTTATGAAATTGGCCTTGGTATGGCGCGCGCAAGCTGATCTCAATTAAGGCCGGCGTATAAACTTGATGGTCCACGATGTAAACGAACTTCCGGGTGGGAAGTAATCTCTTAAAATCGTGTTTTGAAAGAAATTTAATGAACCGAGAAACTACTTAAATTATTACACTGGGAAAGTTTTTAAGCTTCTGAAGGTCTTATTTATAAATCTTTTTATGAAATTAGCGTTGATGATCACCCTAAGGTTACTTTTTATTTCTGTTCAACTTTACAGTGTAACTCGGTTTCTATCATTTTGTTTTTAAAAACCTTTCTAGTCATAACTATAACCTCTTTTTTACTCCCAAACAGGTGAGTCGTTCCGCCCGATTATCCCAATAACAACCGAACCGATCTGTTTCAACGCAAAAATGAACCTATTTTTTACTCGACTTAACTATGCTTCCCCCCTCGTAATCCCACCCCCCAGCTTTGTGGCTTAAGTAGGGTGGAAGTGAGCGCATAAAATTTGCCACTTCATGGATAAACAGCA